>NW_005054861.1:0-27590 GCF_000277835.1 Geospiza fortis
ACCCCCGCGCCCTGGTCGTACCAGTCCCAAAAGTACCCGTCCAGAGGCCACCAGGCTACGAAATTCAGGCAGGAGCTCGTGCCCATAGGAAAACCATGGCATTTTGCCCATTCAAAGAAATCACACAGTTCTTCTGGGGACACACAAACTCCATGGTCATGGACCAGGCTCCTCCATATCATAAAAGTGAGTGTCTCTCTCCCTGAAAATTGACTGCTCAAATCTGCAGACATCTCTCGCCAAAGTCAAAGCCCACCCCAATTCGGGGAAGTGCCTGCCAGAACTTTCCCCACCCCTGCCTCTAAGGCTATGGGGCCAAACACGGCCGGAAAAGACCAGGTCTCCTCTCTAGGGAGACGCAGGGAAGGTTTCTACCTTTCTGGGGAAACAGACAGCAGTGTCCGGTTTCAGCAGGCTGCTCGGGGTCCGCGGTGTCCTAGAGGCTATCCCTGCGGCGTCTCCCGTCCGTCCCACGAAGGGTCTCTGGACACACTTTCTGGGAGGATTCGGCAGATTCTTCTGTGTTCAGCCTTGGCTGCGAACTCCACCCGATCCATCAGGGTCCTGGTTCTTCAGTCCAGGCTACAGCCAATGTCGGGGGTCACCACTTATTGGTGATATTTTTGCCCGATGTCTGGGAAGAATGATGTATCTGACTCCATTATTTCAGAAGGCCAATTAATTACTTTATTCTACTATACTATTCTATACTATATTACACTACATCAAAACTGAAACTGCGCAAGCACTCAACTGAACAAAATCTTGTGACTGTCTCCTGACCAACAGTCTGGACAAGCGCCTGATAGCCCAAGAAAACAAAACACCATCACTTTGGGTAAACAATCTCCGTATTGCATTCTACGTTGGCACAACACAGGAGCAGCGAATGAGATAAGAATTGTTTTGATCATTCTTTTCTCTGCTTCTCTCACTGCTTCTCTCAGGTTCAGAGAATGTGAATCCCACACTCACCAGACAGAAAACTGGGTGTATATCTGGACGTGAGACAAGGAGTCACTCAAGCAGCAGTGGGAAGGAGTGTTGACTACCTACACTGTCACAGACATATTTTATGAAAAATCCTTTCATTAGGATTTTTTCTCCTGAGAAGCTGAGAGGCCTCAGGAACAAAATGTAAACCATAATTATCTGCTGCTTTGGAATGCAACAGGTGGATCTTTGATTGGTCTCATGTGGTTGTTTCTAATTAATGGCCAATCACAGTCCAGCTGTCTCGGACTCTCTGGTCAGTCACAAGATTTTATTATCATTCCATTCCTTTTCTTTTCAAGCCTTCTGATGAAATCCTTTCTTCTATTATTTTAGTATAGTTTTAGTATATCATTTTCTTTTAATATAATATATATAATAAAATAATAAATCAGCCTTCTGAAACATGGAGTCAAGATTCTTGTCTCTTCCCTTGTCCTGGGACCCCTGTGAACACCACCACACCTACACGTCTGTGAAGGCTACTGACAGAGACTCCTGGACTCCTGTAAGCGAATAAAGCCAGTTTCAGACACAGAGGGACCATCCTAGACAGCACAGTAACTAATGAATCTGCTGTAGCTAAAGCTGCAACAGAATCAGAAATTCTAAAATGACAATCATTGTATAATTTACCTTTTTATGTTTACAGGCCAATGTTTTCCATACCCCAGCATGGCTGCTCACACATGGATTAGTCAGCCATCCCAACAAAAACTTGCAACTAACAATTGTAAAAGAAAGAAAAGACAGCAATGTCATTTTTCCTAAGGGCCACTCTAATATAATACACATAGAACAAAAGCTACCCGACCCTTGGAAGAGAAAATCACACCTAAAGCTAATGCAAGCTGTGACACTGATAACAAACTGAAGTAACGGCTGGGGTTGTTGTCAGTTTTCCACTCATTCAGATGAAAGTGTTCAGATGATGGGAATTCCAACACCAAGCATGTTTTCCTAGTGGTCTTCCTCCAGCTGGAGTGATGCTCCTGGAGGGAAAGACAGCCCAAATCTCCACAGACCAACAAATTCTGACAGTAGACTATAGTGAACATATCCAGAGTTACTGAACAAACAGAAAATCTGAAAAACGATGCAATCAGTGCCTTGCAACAAGAAGTTACCAGCCTTTCAAAGGTAATTAAAATCAAATGGCTTTGGATTTGCTTTTGGCTTCCAAAGGCAGTGTGTGCACAGTTATCAACACCAGCTGCTGTGTATATGTAGATCAGACCGAGAATACAGACTGATTTGGAAGAAATTAGAAAGAACACCGAAATCTTTCATGAGATACAAAAAAATCAAGGGGAAGATATATTTCATTGGATAACATCATGGGTTCCAAATTTAAATGTGACCATGAGAAAATTTTCTCATTGGCATAATTAACATAGTTCTGACATTAATGGCTGGTACATGGATTCTATTCCAAATTTGCAAAACTGTATATAACAAAATGTCTAAATCTGACAATAACTGCTTTTTCTAAAGGGTCTCAGAAGGATGGACAACTATTCTACTCAAATTTGTCTACATGATATTAAAATTCTTGATCAGTATTGTTAAGGTACTAGATAATTTGAAAGTTTTTATTTTTTTGATTAATATTCGTACATGTTTTGTAGTTTTCTGCAAGTATTACTTTAGAATGCTCATGTTCACTCTGGTTGTCACAGTGGATGGAAAAGATTTCTCCCTGAATGTAACTTGAATTTTCATATGATTAGGGAATCTGTCCTAGGGTGACGTTATGATGCTTGTATCCCCAATCGGGTGTTCTGTTTATGCTGGATATTATATTCTGTGCCTTCAAGACTGGCTCTGAGAGCAAAGGCGGGGAGAAGAAGAAGCAGGGAGTTTTCTTATCAGCCTGCACTCACTCCTCCCCATTCGGCTGGAACACAGAACTCCACTGTGGTGTCTGGGCACGGATGGAGCAGAACAGAGCGCTCCTTTGCTTTTTAGTTAGTTTAGCTAGCTGAGGCAGAGAAGTTCCCTGGACTGTTTTTCTTTCCCTTTTCTTGGAACTGTTCGAACCTGCTCCAGACTGGGACCTGGGGAAACACCGAGAGCTTGCACTTTGTAGCCTACCGGGGCCTACTCTGGGCAGCAGCCTTTCCCAGTGCCAGAGGGACTGATAACAGAGTGACCACCCACAGAAGAGACTTTCTGAATTTGTCATCTGTTCAGAGCGGCAAATGAGTTTTGTCATCTGATATTGTTCATTTTTTGTGCTGGGGAGTGGTTTGTCTGTTAAATAAACAGGGTTTTTTCCACTTCTCTCTGAGGAAATTCTTCCCAAACCTGTTGGGGGGAGGGGCCATGCAGGTTTGCTTTCTGGGGGGGCCCTTTTTGGAGGTTTTCTCCAAAATTTGCCATAAATCAGGACAGAATCAGTTTTGTATACCTCTTCCTACCTCCTCAGGGTAAAGCATAAAATTCCTGACTGGAGTAATTAAGACTTTTTGTCTGTTATCTGCTGTCTATTCAGTAAATAACTCCTTTTATAAATAGACCTGATCTGCCATCCTTAGAACTTGCAGGCCAGAGTGATTTCTTAAATGTAAGCTGTTGCCAAAAATCTGAGGCTAAGGCAAGGCCTGCCTGAAGCTCCCACTGGTTCCATGACACTGATCTATAGATTTCTCCTAATTGATTATAGAGTAACTCCATTGTGGTCCTGCATGAGCTGCAGGGGGACAGTCTGCCTCACCATGGTCTTCACCAAGGTCTGCAGGGGAATCTCTGCTCTGGCACCTGCGGGGGAATCTCTTCTGCCTGGAGCACCTCCTCCCCCTCCTTCTTCAACTGACCTCAGTGTTTGCACCTTGTTGTTTGTCTATGTCTACATAGGCATTTTTGTTTGCATCAGACCCGGAAGCTCCACTCCTACCACATATGCTAAGGCCACTGTTTTGGACAATGCCATGAATCCAAGTGGTTTTGTATTGCCCTGTGATTGGCTGGTTGCCATTTTTGACACTGGTATACCCATGTGATCTCAGAGCATCCTCTGATTAACTGCCCATTTCTTTTGGATCCCCAAAGTGTTCACATATAAAAAACATATACATTTCCATGTATCTATACATCTTTTATATTTGCACCTTACATATATTACTTATGCATAGATTTTTTTTATATCTATATACACACACAGGTAAACAGGTACTCAATATACAGGTGTATATATATTGATAAAGATTATTAAAAATTAAAGTTTAAATGTGAATAGAAAGTAATTAAACATAAGTAAACATAAAAGGCAAGTTTAGAGACGCACACTGACTCCTTTTAAAAGTCTGCTGAACAAGCTCTAATGTGTTTGGAATTGGGAGGAATGCCAAAAATGTGGGGATAGGAGGTGGCACACAAGCAACTCAGAAAATGCCTGAGGGTTATGGACTCTTACGAGGGACCCTTTCCAATCCCCACACCATGCAAAGAAGAGACCAATCATGCAAGCCAGACTGAGACGCCTCCTATATCCAATCCCAGCCCAACAGGATGACCACACAGTGTTACTGAGACAGCTTCTGGACTTTGTACTGTGCTTTAAGATGTGGGCAAAATTTTTAAAAAGGAAAATCAGGACAAAACACCAACTTCAGAACAGCACATCCATGGGAACAACAAGGAAAAGCCCCCAAGGGATTCCCCCCCAAAGACCATATGAATCAGAAGAGCTAGCTGAAAGGCCCAAAACCAAAAAACTGTTATGAGGCAAGTCTCACAGAGAGAGGGCAGGTGGTGGTGGTAGCTCCCTTTGGCCATGGCTGCTGGAAAGAGTACTAGGGTTATGTGGCAAGATTTTGATAGAGCAGAAGGGGTGGAAGGAAGGGGTGGAAGGGGCGGAAGGAAGGAAGGGGTGGAAGGAAGGGATGGAAAAGGCGGAAGGAAGGGGCAGAAGCAAGGCGGGAAGGCAGGAAGGCAGGAAGGAAGGAAGTGTGATAGATGAGTAATGCAACGATTGACTGTCACAATTAACAGACAAATATCATGTACATAGGTTAAGAAAAGTTTTATAGATTATAGTTATGTTTTACCCCCTTGCATTGTTATCAAGAGACAGCCGGGGTTAGGATGTTTGGGGGCATCGGCTTGTCACTACAGCAACATCTGACCTCCAATCAAGATTTGAGGAAGTAAACTCCACCACTGGACAGCGAAGAAGGGGTTGATGGATGGAACTTTGGGAAGAGTTAAAGGGTTAAAAGGCGAAACCTCCATTGTGTGGGCGAGCACATGGTAGGGAAAATCCTTTGCTCCCAGTGCCGTAACATTTTCTCTATTCAGTCTTCTGTTGTATTTTTGATAAGGTTTAATAAACCTTTCTAAAATTATGAAAAGTAAGTAGCCATTTCTCAAGGAAGGAAGGAAGGAAGGAAGGAAGGAAGGAAGGAAGGAAGGAAGGAAGGAAGGAAGGAAGGAAGGGAGTGAGCCAGAGCAGAGATTCCCTTGCAGCAGCCCATGGAAAAGACCATGGTTATGCAGATTTTCCCCCTACAGCCCACCAACCACCGCATTGGAGTCCACATCTACACTGCATTTCATAAAGGAACCCAAGTTGAAGCAGCCTCCTGGCAGGATCTGTGGCCCATGAAGAGGAGCCCACACAGGAGCAGACTTTGTCAGAAACTGCAGTCCACACTGGAGCATTCTGTTCTTGGAGGACTGTACCCCATGGAAAGGGCCCATGCTGGAACAGTTCTTGAAGGACAGTATTCTGTGAGAGGGATCCCATGCTGAAGCAGGGGAACAGTGTGAGGAGGAAGGAGCAGCAGAGATGAAGTGTTATGAATTGAACAAAACTCCCACCCCACCATGCCACTCGTGGGAGGAGGAGGTAGAAGAGTCAGGAGTGAAGAAAGGGAAGGTGGGAAGAAGGGGGGTGGAGTGTGTTTTTAGTTTTGTTTCTGAGTATCCTTCTCTGTTATTAAGTGTCAATAAGGTAATTGGTTCAGAAGATTCCTAAAACATCAGGATGATAACTTCATGGTGCAGGTACAAAGGGAACTAACTAGAAAAGGTGCCTTCCTTGACTTGTTGCTCATTAACAGAGAGGGTCTCATGAGTGAAGTGGAAACTGGTGGCTGGCTGTTGTGAATAGATATGAGGATTTATCTAAGTCTTTGCCTTTTGCCCAGGCCTCTGGCAGCAGGCAGTAGCTTTATTGGGGCAGCCAGCACCCCAAAACCCACTCTCAGTTGCAAGTTCTTTATAATGACCTAATAATTTTACAGCTAGTAAAGAAATCATATAACTTAGGATCCAATGTTTCTTACCATCCAATTTCCCTTAATTCCCAGGAAAGTAACCGTGGAATCTGCATCCAAACTCTGGGGAGATGTCCTGCACATTTTCGGGGGGGGTGTGTGTAGGAGGCTTCTGCCTCCATGATAATTTGTGTGTACTTTTACAGTTTGCAAAATTGTGTCTCTCAGTCAGAAATTTTTATTTTTCTTTTATCTCTTCCTACATCTGCTCTCCAGACTAAGATGTTGATTTTTATTTGGGGGCCTGAGCCCTTTTGGGGCCAGAGATGACCCCTTGCTGGGCCTTTGACCCAGCCTAGGTTATCTCTTTCATGTGCATCTGTGGTAGAGAGGGGGGTGAACACATCCTGCCACACTGTCTTGGCCACAGTGACCATGAAGCAATCAAGTTTAACATCTCTGTTGACCAGAGGAAAAGTGCCAGCTAAACTTCAACTCTGGACATGAGGAGAGCAGAATTCAGGCTGCTCGGGGAACTAGTGAGTAAGGTCCCCTGGGAAAATGCTTTTGAAGGTGCTGGAGGTCCATCAGTGCTGGTCGCTTTTTAAACACCACCTCCTAAGGGCACAGGAGCAGCATTCCCAAATGTCAGAAGTCAAGCAGATGATGCAGAAGGCTGGCTTGACTGAACAGGGATCTTCTTCTGAAGCTAGGGCAAAATAAGAAGGTGTATACCCAGTGGAAGCAAGGTCAGCTGACATGGGAGGAATAGAGAGGTGCTGCTCACCACTGTACGGAGAAAATTCGTGCGGCCAAAGCTCAACTGGAGTTGAAGCTGGCCAGAACTGTGGGGGACAATAAAATGAGGTTTTTTTTCAAATATGTCAATAGCAATAGCAATACATACTAACCATATGAAGTTCAACAAGGGAAAGTGTCGGATTCTGCACCTGGGACGTGGCAACCCAGGATCTATGTACAAACTGGAGAATGAGATGTTGGAAAATAATGCCACGGAAAGGGACCTGGTGGTCCTGGTCAGTGGCAAGTTGAATATGAGTCAGCAGTGTGCCCTGGCAGCCAGAAGGGTCAACTCTGCTCTGGGATGTATCAGGCACAGCATTGCCAGCCAGTTGAAGGAGGCGATTGTCCCTCTCTGCTCTGTTGCTGGTGGGGCCTCACCTCCAGTACTGGGTGCAGTTTTGGGCACGGCAATATAAGAAAGACATTAAGCTATTAGAGAGTGTCCAAAGGAGGGCAACAAGGATGGTGCAGGGCCTTAAGGAAAAGCTATATGAGATGGGGCTGAGGTTATTTGGTTTGTTCAACCTGGAGAAGAGGAAGCTGAGGGGAGATCTCATTGCAGTCTACAACTTCCTCATAAGGGGAAGTGGAGGGGCAGGGCCCAATCTCTTCTCCATGGTGACCAAAGACGGGACCCAAGGGAATGACCTGAAGTGCCAGGGGAGGTTTAGGTTGGATATTAGAAAAAGGTTCTTCCCCCAGAGGGTAGTTGGGCACTGGAACAGGCTCCCCAGGAAAGTGGTCACAGTACCAAGCCTGCCTGAGTTCAAGAAGCATTGGGACAATGCTCTCGGGTACATGGTGGGACTCTTGGGGGTGTCCTGTGCAGGACTAAGAGTTGAACTCCATGATCCTTGTGGGTGCCTTCCAACTCAGAATATTCTGTGATTCTGTGATCGTAAAAGTCCAGCAATAGCATTGGTCTGTTACAGGATGAGAATGGTCACCTCACAAACAGGAAGATAGACAAGGCAGAGGTGTTTAATGCTTTCTTTGCTTCAGCCTTCAACAAAGATGATGGGCTAAGGGGGTCTCAGAGCCCTGAGCTTGTTGCCAGATGAAAAATCATCTGCACCTGGTAAGCTAACGCAATGCTTATTCTTCAAAAAACCTGGCTTATGGAACTGCACAATGCCCATTCCGTAAGAAGGAGAACTGGAAAGCAACCCGCCCAGTTGTGCCAACTTTTACCAGTTCACCTGGTAGTCAGGTATGACTTTGGGGTCACCAACCACCAGGGACCACCAAAGAGACCCCCAGGACAGAAGAATGCATGTGTAAAGGGGAGGGAACATATGTTAATGATTTCAAGGAAATTATTATCATGTGTATGTTTATTCTGGGACAATCAATGAATATGAATGTAAAATATAGTATATAAACAGGAACTTTACTGTATTCAACATGCATGATATTTCAAAGGAGATATCCCTTGTGCATCCGGCCAAATAGACAATGCCTGCTTCTTAATGCTACATTGGTGTTCAGGAGGTTTTTCGTATTTTTACTGATTTTTGCTAAGAAGCTGAAAGACCATGACTGTGAGAAGGATCAACTCCCAGTCAGCCCTGAACTTGTGGGGGATTTGCCACTCCAGCTGGATTCCTACGAGTCTATGGGGCCTGATGTGATACATGCAACAGTACTCAAAGAGTTGGGTGATGTCATCATGAGACCTCTCTCAAAGATTTGTGAGGGGTCTTTGGAACCTGGAGGGGGTCACCATGACAGACCTTTTTGGTGCCCAGTGTGGAACTCAAAGGGTTGAGATAATGACAGATCTGACCAGAGTGTGTTCAAACCAAATTGTTATAAGCATTCATTGTATTGATTTAATAGTCACTGGTTACAATGTTGATTTGTTTGCTCTCACAGTTGTTGCACTTGTTCTCGGGGTTGTGTTCTGTAATACCTGTAATATCTTACTTGCAGTATGTGTTCCCTGTGGTGATGTTTATTGTCCTTGGGGCCTGAGCTAAGAATATCATTGTGGAGTACTTTTGTAGTATTGGTTTATGATATGACAGTGTCACTGGTCAGGAAACCCATCTGGTGTGTGTATTCAGTATTGCGGGCACCTCTGTGCTTTGGGAGCCTTCTACTGAGAATGATTAATAATTGCACCTCTGGCCTTTTCTCTTCAGAGAGACAACCTATGGGGGAGATACCTTCCTCCATCTTTCTTCCTTCCTTCTTCCCTTCTTTCTCCTCCAGGCCAATTACAGTAGCATTTGGGAATTTTAAATATTTTGAATATCCTTGAATCCAACCTTTTGCTGGGAGCCAGCATGTTGCTGCATATGGTTCAGGTCTGGTTTAAGGTCAGACAATTAATTAAGAACATTACCCAGATATCTGCCCAAATGCTGGATAGTTCAGAGTGGCAGGGTGTCTGGGATTGTATGGACAAGTGCCTAGGGCAGTGGGCACCTCCAAAGTGTTTGCATCTTACCCCTGAATGAATCCAGAAAAACTAGTAAAATATTTGAAAAAGGTGTGTTGTTACCCTGGCACCCCAGAGAGACAGATCTCTGGATCTGACAATTAAGACAACAGGACCTGCGGCTGCTCCAACCCCAGCAACAGACACTTCCACTGAAACAGAGAACCAAGATGGGCCGGTGTCAGTTGCCCCCATACAGAAGCAGAAGAAATGCACATAAAAGTCACCCTGTCAAACAGCTTTAGCAAAAACAGTCAAGGAGGACAAGGAGGTCTGTCTTAGGCTGCAAATGCAAGATGTAGCTGGGGATGTGTATTCTATTGCCATCTGTTAGAACCAGGTGAGGCAGTCTTCTTTAGCTGAAATGAAAGCAAGCTTTGAGATACCTTAGTTACTGAACAACTGGAAAACAATGGTATGGCCCAGCTGAAGGTAATCCCCTTTTGATGAAACAATATCCTCTGCTTGCAGACAGGTCCAAGGGTCAGAACAGGCCCTACTAGCTTGGCAGAAGGGGTCCAAAGAGTAGTTTTTAGGGTTTAGAATGTAACACAGTATGGTAATGTTATGATTCTTATCGGCTGTATGTAAATGCTATAGGATTTGTATCTTGTACTAGATTGGTTAGTGAGAATTAGAATATTCAACACAGAAGAAGATTTATTGTATTGTAACGGGAACCTCGCTCTCTTATCCTCTTTTACTCTTCCTCACTCTCTCTCATCCTCTTTACCACGCTCTTGTCTTCTCTTTCTTTACCACTCTCTTTACTTCTCTCAGGCCTGCTCTGAGCTGCGGCTGGCAGCTCCAAGCAGGGCCCCTACACCCACGCCCTTTGCAATAAACCGCAAGTTCCACGACCTGGCTTCAGAGATCTCTCGTCTCCGTCCGTCCCGACCGTCCTGACTCCCGTCGTTCCTACAGAAAGGTATCTCTATAAGGAAGATATTCCATGTCACCCAGGCAAATGGACTGCAATAGAAAAAGGTACCCAATACCTGAGGGAATTTGCCGTGCGAGAAATGATATATTATGACCCAGACAATACAAAGCTCCCCACAGATCCAGTTAAAGTCCTATGCCTATGACCCATGTGGCAGAAATCGGTACAGAGTGCCCAAAGGTGCATGCCAACCCCTTGGCAACATTAATTTTGAAAGATGATGTGCCACCAAAAGTAGATGAAGAGATTTATCAAATCTGGGAATATGAAGACAGTATTTCTTCTTCCCTCATCTTGGCCGCGGAGAAACTATCCAATGAACTGACCCAGGAGCTCCAGCAATTCAGAGAGGATATGTCCTACTCCTCACTTGTACGGGCCCATATCTCAGCAACTGACAGGAGTCTTCTTGCTCAAGAGAGAGGATATAGAAGATACACACCACAGGGTACCCTGTGGTTTTACCTGTGGGACCACATAAGGAAGTACGATAGAAAACCTACCTCAACCCTAGAGGCATAGTGGTGGGAAATGCAGAGAAAAACAATCACAAATGGGGCTTCTTCCAGGAAAGCTGCTGCTCCAGTGTCCAGTGGGCAGTTTCCCAGGCATAGTGGAAGGGCTGATCATACTGCTGACTCTATGGAGAGAAGTTCTAGGCCATTTCTACAAGAAGTAAGGGAGGAATCTTGTGATCAGTATTAGAGGGGCCCTGCCTGCAGACAGGTGGAGAGGGATAACCAGTGTAGGAATGTGCCCCCTGTTGATGGAGTGACAAAACTACCCTTTGTCCCCTCAAAAAGGAAAGAAGCCCAGAAGTTTCTCTCCTCGATTAGGTGAAAAAAGCCACCTCATAGGCCCAGGGGACTTCACCTCAAACTTAAGGATAGCTAATTGGACAGAAGCCAAAAAAGTCCCACCTGGGCAATTAACTAGAAAAAGGAGTGAACAAAGAAACTAATGGCTTTTGTGAGGTGTTTTACCAGGAGCAAGAACGTCTGGCACCTGGCTCGGTTTTTTCTCTGTTTGTTATTTTGCCTTTTATTAAACCTTTTTGTTTCCAACACTGCAACAGAAGCCATCCTGCTGATTTGTATGCCTCCAAGGGTAGCTGAGCTATCTTGGGTGTGTTATAGGCCTCCAAGAGCTTATTAGACCTGGCTCGAGGAGGTTACTATAACAAACCGGGTTTACTGGACTGTGCGGATTCAATGGCGTGGCACAGCATCCCCACAGGAGTACAAGGCTTTAGTAGACACTGGTGCACAGTGTACCCTAATGCCATCAAGCTATACAGGGGCAGAACCCATTTGTATTTCTTTAGTGACAGGGGGATCCAAACAGCTGATTGTATTGGAGCCTGAGATTAGCCTGACTGGGAATGAGTGGCAAAAGCACCCCATTGGGACTGGCCCAGAGGCTCCGTGCATCCTTGGCATAGACTATCTCAGTAGAGGGTATTTCAAGAACCCAAAAGGGCACCAATGGGCTCTTGGTATAGCTGCCCTGGAGACAGAGGAAATTAAACAGTTGTCTCCCTTGCCTGGTGTCTCAGACGACCCTTCTGTTGTGGGATTGCTGAAAGTCAAAGAACAGCAGGGGCACCACAATGGTACACCAGCAGCAATATTGCAACAAATGAGACTGCCTGATTCCAATCCATAAATTGATTTGTTGACTGGAGAGCCAAGGAGTGATCAGCAGGACCCGCTCACCCTTTAATAGTCCCATATGGCCAGTGCAAAAGTTTAACAGAGAATGGAGACTAGTAATAGACTATTGGGGCCTGAACAAAGTCACACCGCCATCGAGTGCTGCCATACCAGACATGTTAGAACTTCAATATGAGCTGGAGTCAAAGGAAGCCCAGTGGTGCCACAATGGATATCGCTGATGTGCTTATCTCAATCCCTTTGGCAGCAGAGTGCAGGCCACAGTTTGCTTTCACTTGGAGGGGCATCCAGTACACCTGGACCCAACTGTCCCAGAGGTAGAAGCACAGCCTGACCATCTGCCATGGACTGATCCAGACTGTACTGGAACAGGGTGAAGCTCTGGAATGCCTGCAGTACATTGATGATGTCATTGTGTGGGGCAATGCAGCAGCAGAAGTTTTTGAAAAAGGGAAGAAAATAGTTAAAATCCTTCTGAAAGCTGGTTTTGTTGTAATACAAAGTTAAGGTACAGGGACCTGCACAGGAGATCCAGTTTTTAGGAATAAAATGACAAGATGGATGTTGTCAGATCCCAATGGATGTGATTAACAAGATAACAGCAATGTCTCCACCAACTAACAAGAAATAAACACAAGCTTTTTTAGGCATTGTGGGATTTTGAAGAATGCACATTCCAAATTACAGTCTGATTGTCAGCCCTCTCTGTCAAGTGACCTGGAAGAAGAATGATTTCAAATGGGGTCCTGAGCAGTGACAAGCCTTTGAAGAAAGTAAACAGGAAGCAATTCATGCAGCAGCCCTCAAGCCGGTCCAGACAGAACAAGATGTAAAACATGCTCTCCACCACAGTCGGGGTGAATGGCCCTACCTATAGCCTCTGGCAGAAAGCACCAGGGGAGACTCAAGGTCAACCCCTAGGCTTTTGGAGTCAGGGATACAGAGGATACGAAGCCCACTGTACTCCAACTGAAAAATAAATACTGGCAGCTTATGAAGGGGTTCGAGCTGCTTCACAAGTGATTGGTACTGAAGCACAGCTCCTCTGGGCACCCTAGTTACCCGTGTTGGGTTGGTTGGATGTTCAAAGGGAGGATCTCCTCTACACATCATGCAACAGATGCTACGTGGATAAGTGGGCCGCACTGATCACACAATGAGCTCAAATAAGAAACCCCAGTGGTCCAAGAATCTTAGAAGTGATCACGGACGGGCAAGAAGGCAAAGAGCTTGGAATGTCACCAGAGGAGAAAGAGGCAATGTGCTGAAGAGGCCCCACTCCATAATAAATTTCCAGAAAGTGAGAAGCAATATGCCTTGTTTACTGATGGATCCTGCTGTCTTGTGGGAAGGCATTGGAGATGGAAAGCAGCTATATGGAGTCCCCTACAACAAGTAGCAGAAACTGCCAAAGGACAAGGTGAGCCGAGTCAGTTTGCAGAGGTGAAAGCCATCCAGCTGACTTTAGACATTGCTGAATGAGAAAAATGGCCAATACTTTATCTCTATACTAATTCATGGATGGTGGCAAATGCCCTGTGGATAGTAGTTGCAGCAATGGAAGCAGAATAACTGGCAGTGTAGGAGTAAACCATCTGGGTTGCCACATTGTGGCAAGATATTGCTGCCCAGGTGGAGAACCCGGTTGTGAAGGTATGTGTGGGAAGATGACTGGGGGTAAAATTTGAGAAAACTGGGAAGTTAGATTCACGTTCTAACAGAAGTTATAACAGTACAGAAATTATAGGGTAAAATGCAGTTGCTACTCCCTGGATGGAATGCGGTTGGTATGCCTGAAATCTATTCCACGATGACTCCACACACACACACAATCCACAACCTTAAGCACATACTAAGGGGGATGAAACGGAGGGTGGAGCAGAGTGGAGACACTGCGGCCAGGCTCTGTAGAAATCCTTGCGGGGAGGGGAACTCGATGGTACCTTGTAGCTGATAAACCGCATAGCACCTGTCAACCAGGGGAGAGAGGAGATGTTGCTGAACCAAAATCACTCTCCTCAGATGAACTTGGTTCATTATAATCTAATTGTAATACTAACGCACACCTCCATCCCAAAGTTACCTGCCTCCAAGGTATGACCATCCCTCACTGAGCATTAGTTCTATATTTTATTGACCATGTCTTTAAGAGCGAAGCGAGAGAATTTAACACCAATCAGTAACAAAGGTATGGATGACTAGAGTCATTCAAGCTCCAACTAAATGCAATTAAATAGTATAAAAGTAAGTTAAGAATGGGGAAAAGTTAGGGAAGACTCCATCATAACTGCTGGGATCAGTTAGCAGGCTGAACCTCTCTTCTCCCCCATAGGGACACTTATTGGGTAAGAACTGTATGCATGCAGAATGATTATCTCGAGCCAACTTTTATTGGTGATTAGAGCTTGTCTGTATATTGCTTTGAATACGTTCACTGGCAATCCTCGAACCTTAACCCATCACGATTTTCTGTTATCAGTGTATATATTAATAAAGAATGTTATTCCAGAAACTGTGAGTCCTTCAAGGGTGTTAGCAGTCACCAGGAGTAGGTAACATACTTGAAAAAAAGTGTGGAGACTCAGGAAGGGGGATGTCTCTCTTTTATACTGTTGTCATGTGACCCTAAACAAGTTAGTCAAATCACCCTCCAAATCCAGCAGGCTGCTCGGTGGAGAGTCCCCCTAACGGGACACTGACAGACTGGTTGGGCATGAGAGTCTTGGCTTTCCTGGGGTGCTGACAGACCAATCAAACACAAAGGGGCTTGAGGAAATCCCCCCTTTCATGTGACAGTATGTCATGTAGATGCTGATGTACCCAAGAGTCGGGGTAATGAAGAACATCAGAACAACTAGCAGGTGGATCAGGCTGCTAAGATTGAAGTGGCTCAGGTGGATTTGGATTCGCAACATAAAGGTTAATTATTTCTAGCTCAGTGGGCCCATGACACCTCGGGCCATCGAGGAAGAGATGCAACATACAGGTGGGCTTGTGATCAAGGGGGGGACTTAACCATGGACCCTATTGCACGGGTTATCCATGAATGTGAAACATGAGCTGCAATTAAGCAGGGCCAAGGGGGGTAAAGCCTCTTTGGTATGGAGGACGATGGCTGAAATACAAGTATGGGGAGGCCTGGCAGATTGACTATATCCCACTCCCCCAAACCTGTGACGGCAAGCGCCATGTGCTTACAATGCTGGAAGCAACCACCAGATGGCTGGAAACATACCCTGTGCCCCATGACACCGCCCGGAACACTATCCTGGGCTTTGAAAAGCAAGTCTTATGGCAACACCGTACTCCAAAAAGAATTGAATTGGACAATGGAACTCATTTCCGAAACAACCTCATAGACACTTAGGCCAAAGAACATGGCATTGAGTGTGTGTATCACATTCCCTATCATGCACCAGCCTCTGGAAGGATCAAACTATGTAATGAACTGTTAAAGACTACACTGAGAGCAATGGGTGGTGGGACTTTCAAACATTGGGATACACATTTAGCAAAGGCCACCTGGTTGGTCAACACCAGAGGATCTGACAATCGAGCCGGCCCTGCCCAATCAAAACTTTCATGTACTGTAGAAGGGAATAAAGTCTCTGTAGTACACATTAAGAACATGCTGGGGAAAACAGTCTGGATTATTCCTACCTCAGGCAAAGGCAAACCCATCCATGTTAGGTAATGTGGGAGGATGGGGAAGTGCGGTGTGTGCCTCAAGGAGATTTGATTCTGGGTGAGAAGAGCCAATGACTTGAACTGTGTGATGTTAATAACCATTTAATACTGTGTATTATCACTTCTATGGTGGCTATGTGTGCATCACCACACTGGGCACCTTGCGGAATCTATCTTTGCCACATCCCTTCTGGGGATATGAATCTGACTTCCCCCCGATCATCGCATTAATGAGGAATTGTGACGGTTGTCACAAGGGTTCTTGGGTGAAGGAAGAGACGAGATCTTTGACTCCATTATCAGAAGGCTTGATTTATTATTTTATGATATATACATCTATTAAAACTATACTAAAAAGAAAAAGCAGGAGAGCTTTTCAGAAGCTTGCTAAGCTAAGAATAGAATAGAAAGAATGATAACAAACCCCGCTCTCTCCGACTAGGTCTCGTGGAGGACAGTTCTGGATTGGCCATTATTTCTAAACATCCAAGCTGGGCCAGTCCAGACGGATCTGTTGCATTCCACAGCAGCAGATAACCTATTGTTTATGTCTATCTCTGAAGCCACAGATTCTCAGAAGGAAAAATCCTAAAGAAAAAAGAAACGTTTGTGACAAGGAATGAACTTTGATAATATTGAACAAGTGCAGCAACAATGGAATCAGAACTGACTTCAACATGCAGCATGCAACAATCCAACACCTCACACCATCTTTCCTGCTTGAAGAACTGTTAACAGGGATGGAGGCCAAAGTCATGGACTAAGTTAATTCAACAGACATTTTGTGGACATTTTATGGACAATTTGTAGAGGTGGTCCATAGACTAAGGGTATGACATCTGTGTGTATATCTATTAAAAGAAATAAATAGGGAAGGTGGTGGAGTACTGGGAAGTGTGAGACCTGGCATGATGTAAATGGTATGGAATAAGGGGTGGCTATTGTTGGGCACAAAGGCTTATAGCAAACGGGGTTACATCAGGCTGGCATCCAGTCACTAGTGGGATCCCGCGGGGCTCCATCCTGGGCCCGAGTCTCTTCAACATCTTCATTAGCAACTTGGATGCAGGACTCGAAGCTGTACTAAGTTTGCCAACAACACCAAATTGGAAGGACCTGTTGGCTCCCTCAAAGTCAGAGAGGCCCTGCAGAGAGACCTAGACTAATTAGAAGGCTGGACAATTACCAACCATATGAAGTTTAACAAGGGCAATGCTGGATTCTGCACCTGCGATGGGGCAACCCTGGATGCACATACAAACCAAATGTATCCTGGGGTACATCAGGCACAGCATCTCCAGCCGGTCAAGGGAGGTGACTGTCCCTGTCTACACTGCGCTGGTACGGCCTCAGCTCCAGTACTGGGTGCTGTTTTGCTCACCACAATATAAGGAGGATATAAAGCTATTAGAGAGCATCCAAAGGAAGGCCACAAGGATGGTGAAGGGTCTAGAAGGGAAGCCATATCAGGAGGGCCTGAGCTCACTTGGTTTGTTCATCCTAGAGAAGAGGAGACTGAGGGGAGACCTCATTGTGGTCTACAGCTTCCTCACAAGGGCAAAAGGAGGGGCAGGTGCCAATCTCTTCACTCTCGTGACCAGTGACAGGACCTGAGGAAATCGCCTGAAGCTGCATCAGGAGAGGTATAGGTTGGATAACAGGAAAAGGTTCTTCCCCCAGAGAGTAGTTGCGCACCGGAACAGGCTCCCCAGGGAAGTGGTCACAGCACCAAGCCTGACTAAGTTCAAGAAGCATTGGAACAATACTCTCAGGCACATGGTGGGACTCTTGGGGGAGTCCTGTTGTCCTGATCTTTTTCTCCTTAGAGTCATCATGGCAGTTCTCTTCCAGATATTTCTCCACCTCATCTGGGTTCTGAATTTGTTCATGTGAAAATTCCCAGGCTGGGGGATCAGAAAATTCCTTCAGGGTTTGACTCATTCTCTCCCATTCTCCACACCACTCAGGATTTTCCACACCTGGGTCTACTTCTGGGTCAGATGTCCCATCAGCTCCTCTGGACATCTCAGCCCTCGTTCTTGAGAAACTGAAGATCGTATAGAGGAAGCCTACCAGATTAAATACCAAGAAGGTGGTCTCTAACATTCAGGGGAAACTAAACATTCTCAAAAAGTGACTTAACAGATTTGAAGGAGAAAAAGGAAAGGAAAAGCTGAAAAGCCTCATCCCCTGCTCCTCCTCTATCAAACTGGGTGCAATTACTAATAAACCCCAAAAACATGCTACTGGAACTAGGATGCAGGGTAGGACAAAGAAACCATAAACCATACATATCTTGAACAGACTCCAGTACCTTTGTAAACTCCCTATAAATCATTATCACCCAGCCCACCACAATAGCTATTCTAATCTGTGCTCCTCTACTGTAAAAACTATGTGTTAGAGACAATACTTGAGCTATTTCTGGATAAGAAAATAATCCTAGGGACCAGAAAGATATTAAAACCTCAGAAAAGCCTGGGGACCAGAAACACATGAAGGCCTTCGCTCTGAGAGACATTATGAATTCAAGCAACATGGCTACTGACTACTTTATCCCAATACAGAGTAAATACAACCAAAATGCAATCAGTACAGGTTTTTTCCACTTTCTCGAGCCCTACGTTGGGCACCAATAAATGTATTTGTCCTGGTTTGGGGCAATCTTGGGAGAAAAACCTCTAAAGGGGTTTCCTCTAGAAAAACAAATTCAAGCAGCCCCTCCCCCAACTGGTTTGGGAAAAAGATTTCCTTGGAGAAAAGTGGAAAAAACTGTTTATTTAACAGGCAAAGCATTCACCAGCACAAAAAAAAAATGCTGTGGCCTAAGCCAGGCCCAGTGGGCCACAGGTGTGAGCTCTCGGTGTTTTTCTGGGTCTTTAGTTCAGAGCAGGTTTGAACAGTTCCAAGAAAAAGAAAAATCACAGTCTAGGGAACTTTTTCTGCCTCAGCTAGCTAAAAACTAAGTAAAAAGCAAAGGAGAACTCTGTCCTGCTGTTTGTCCATCCACAGACAACACAGTCTAGGAGAAGGAATGTGTAGGAGTGAGTGCAGTTTCTGAAAACAGAGTGCTTCTTCTTCCCCCCTCCCCTCCGCCGCCTTAGCTCTCAAAACCAATCTTAAAGGTGCAAAACTTATTTCTGGGCTAAACAGACTAATGGGGATACAAGCATCATCAAGTCACCCCAGGACACCTGTGCAGGGCTAAGAGTTGGACTTCGATAATCTTTGTGGGTCCCTTCCAACTCAGGACATGCCATGATTATCTTCCCCAAATTGAGTCCGCTTTGCCCATGATGGTAATTGGCAAGTGATCTCCCTGCCCTTATCCTGACCAATGAGCTTTTTGTCTTGTTTTCTCCCCTTCTCCGGCTGAGGAGGGAAAGCTACTTAGTGGGCACCTGGCAGCCAGCCAAGGTTGAACCTTCATAGTTATATACCTCATTCAACAAAGAAAACATCTATACTTATTGCTTCAAAAACAACCTAAATATTTTAGCTTTACACCAGGACAGGTATAATTTGCAATGCATACTTTAACCATCCAGTTCCCTCATGGAGGCAAAAAAAACTTTTCTCCTCAAGTGCAGGATCTTGGGGATTGGGGCAACACACATAGCAGCAGGCACCTGCATTTGGGGACAATATGTTCTAGGATTGGTGAGCACTCAACATGTTTAACAAGTGGCAAGGTTATATTTGTCTGCCTTCTTCCCCTCCCCAAAGGGAGGATTCAATTAGGCTTTAAAAACCACATATGAAAAAATATTTAAGTGTCAGAGATTAACCAGCCAGCATGATGCTAAAGCAAGACGGGCAAATGTAATTGTTGGCTGTATAATTCAGGGGAATAACAAGTCAAGAGAGAAATATCTCAGTGGTGCAAACAGAATCAGCCAGATACCATATACAGTGCTGGAATCCATGCTTTAAAAAAAATAAATAAAAGCACAGAAGGAAAAAATTTTGAAATTAAATTCAGGACCTCAAATATGCCTCAGAGAGGCAGAGAGAACCATCTGTTTAGTTATCAAAAAAAAGATGACTGGGAGGTCAACTGTGGTGTGTCAGCACCTTCGCAAAGTGAAAACAAAGTATTAAAAGGCTTTAGCTATCAGATAAAGGCATAGCAGGAGTTAGGGCTTTAATCCAATGCCAATTTGCATTAGAAAATAGGTATATGTTTTCAGCAGTTAGCATGATCAACCACTGGAAAAAGCAAATGAAAATCCCATGGATTCTGCATCTTTAGAATCATAGACTCAAGACTGGATTCCTTTTGTCTAGGACACATTTTAGTCATATTCAATGCAAGGGCAACTGTATGGAAGTTAATGGTTTGATACACAGGCAGTCAGACAAAAATCTCAGTCCATTCTTGCCCTAAACTCTGAGGATACAGTCCTGGCTTCAAACAGTCTCTATGCCTCAATGTTTTGGGAGTAAGGTCATTCCAAATGAACAAAACATGCGAGAAGATTTCAAAGTTTCCATTCCACAACTCAAGCCTACAGATAACTACTGTTAAGTACAACAAATAAACTCAGTGTAATAAAAATTATATGCCACAAAAAATTCTCCTGTCTAATAAATTAGCAGAAGAGCACTGTATTGCCAAATCTATTTCAAGTAATCAGTTGACTCACAGATTCCATTATATCAGTCTGTATATTTAAACTAGTAAATGGCTCCCACTCACCACAAAATCAGTTGGGTCAGTTGGTGGTGAGCAATTGTTTTCATTTGCATCACTTGCCTTTCTTGTGTTCTATTCTCCTCTCTTTTTTTTTTTTTCTGTTTTCCTTACTATTTATTATTATTTATTTCTAATTATTAAACTGTCTTTATCTCAACACACAAGTTTCTCACTTTTACCCTTCCAATTCTCCCATGTCCCACCGGTAGGGGAAGGGGGGGCGGTAAGAGCAGCTGTGTGGTCGTTAGTTGCTGGCTGGGGTTAGACCACAGCAATACATAAACGTGAAAAAAAAAAAAAATCAGTTCAATTTATGAACTAAATAATCGTTCACAAGCCAGCAGTTAAATTTTTGTTCCAGTAACCTGGAAAGAAAAGTGCTTTTAAGCAGATATTGCACAGCACACATTCCCCAACACAGATGCAAGTGTTTCCCACCACACTATGCTATGCACAAATTGTTCCATGAGCAGTAGAACCGAGAGCCTGGTTTCCTTTGCATTTGTGCCTT
Source organism: Geospiza fortis (assembly GCF_000277835.1). Taxonomy (NCBI): domain Eukaryota; kingdom Metazoa; phylum Chordata; class Aves; order Passeriformes; family Thraupidae; genus Geospiza; species Geospiza fortis. Next base: position 20,970 of record NW_005054861.1, read on the forward strand.
TACTTTCCTCCATCATAGTAACGCCAACATACCCACCCTTGATAACTCCAGTTCTCACCCAAATCTTCACAACACTTTCTCCATCTGACTCCACATTGCCTAACTACAAGCTGGGCAAGAGGCAGTCATTGCTACATGACTGGTTGCCAAAAGCCAACCAGAACATAGGCAAGTCTTGAGCTCACCGCACTGTCTCACACACTTATTTAGGTCCCTTCTTTACCTTTATTCAGCCATCAATTTATTTTTATTATTATTGTAAAGAAAACATGTAGGTTTCATTTCTTTATCCCTCTAGAAAACATAGCACAAGTTCACTAGCATGAGGAATGTCAGGTTGACTACGAACAGGTGAGGTAAGAGGGTGTTGGGGGCAGGGGTTTTTGTTTGCAGTGTTTTTTTCAGGGCTTGGGGTTTTTGGGGGGTGTTTTGGTTTGAAAAGATAGGTATCTGCTAAGAAAGGCAGGAGCCTCCCTTGAAACGGAAAATTCAAACCCCCTCCCTCCAAATTATTATAATTTTGAAATTAAGGGGCTCTCAGGTAAAGATATAGGAGTGGGAATAACAGTTCCTTATTAGGAAAAAAATTAAAATAAAATATAAAAATAAAAATGCAGTAATACAAAACAACACTGACAGAGTCAGAATACGACCTGACACCCTGTTGGTCAGGGTGGTGGTAGCAGTCCAATTAAATGGTGGTTGCAGTCCTCCTGGAGTGACAAACGTGGTTCTGTTGAAGCAGTGATCCTGTAGAAGGCTGTAGTTTTCAGCTGAAGGTCCAGTGGTGGTGTAGATGGGCCTGGTCTTCCTCTGGGAATCCAGTGGAAAAGGGCTGATCCTCGGGGAATCCAGTGGAGAAGGCTGCCCTGGTGTCCCAAAATCTCAGATTATGTCCAGGAAGGAATGCTTGGCTCCTCCCCCTGGGCGGAGCATCTCACAATGGGATTATGTAATTTTTATCAGTCATGCAGTGAGACTCAATGGCCCATTAACAGAAGATATTTCCCAGAGGGAGGATTGGTTTGTGGAAGAGATAAAGAAAACTGCCCAATTAACAGAAGATAACTGCCCCACCTCTAACAGATGGCAAATAGAATATACACTTATCTTGCAATCCATGACAGTGCGATTAAGAATAATCTCTAAAAAGAATTTGTGAGAAGTTCTTCAAACAAAATGCAATTTGATGAGCTCTTACTTTACAAGATACATAATGACGGCATTAGGAATTTGAGGGGTATTGATTAGAAATAGATATTTAGATTTCATATATATATATAAACACTATATATAATATATAATAATAATATATGTATTGTTTATGATTTGCTGCATTTTACTGTGCTAATTGCCTGTAAAGGGAAGACAGGGTATACGTGGGAGACAGCGTGTATGTGCGAGAGCAATATGAAAGAATGCAAGGATGCGTGATAAGGGAAGGATGATGTTCATCAAAACAGGACAAAGTTACAAGGCTACCGAGATAACAAGGCTCCTCGGACCCCCGAACCAGATCAGACCAACCTCATGGTTTGGACTGTGACCAAAGGATCAGTAAGCATGTCCAGGAAGACGGGGTGAGAAGGTCGACTTTGATGAAGACGACTTACTTCATCCCCCTGCGACCCCCAAGGCCCCCCAAGACAACCACCAGAGACAACTACGCAGGTGCAAGGGACTGATAAGTTAATTAGCATACAAAGCGGGACAAGGTGGAGCCAGGAAATGAATATGCATAAATGTATTGCAAAACCCAATGTATATGTAACGTTTTAGAGGATAAAAAAGAACGCTGAGAGCGAGTAGACGCACATGCCTTTGCAGAGCTATCCCGCGTGCACCTGGCCAAATAAAAAGCATACGTACTTTATGACACACTTTGTCTTTTAGAGTTTTAGAGTCTTTCCACGTATCAATAACACTATGTCATTATACATGTAACGATTTTGGTTGGAATAGAGTTCAAATGTGAATAGAAAGTAATTAAACATAAGAAAACATAAAAGGAGGTTTAGAGACACACTCAGACCCCTTTTAAAAATCTGCTGAACAAGCTCTAACGTGTGGAATTGGGGGGAATGCCAAAAGGGGGAGATAGAGGGTGGGGCACAAACAAGTCAGAACATGCCTGATGTCTATGTGCCTCTCTCCCCAGCTTGCACAACAGCCTGCATCTGCAGAAAGTTCCCAAGTTAACTGCACAGTTGTGAGACAAGCAGAGTCAACAACAATATTTAGAGCTGTGGCCATGATTACATAATGACTGACTGTGAAAAATGCATATTATATGATTGGCTCTTTGCAAATATTAAAATGAATTCTATATGTGTTATGTTGGAAAGTTATGTTGTATTAATATTAATATAGTATTAAAATAGAAACATAATATTAAAATAGAAACTATGTGATGTAAGATACCTTTTCTAACTAGCTCAAGGAATGGATAAGATAATCAAGATGTTACAGGTAATAAATGAAAAAGCCAAATTAATAATAATAATGATAAGTTTTATTTTTGCGACCGAAATAGGGTCACCGATAGCCACAATCAAAGGGACAGCGTTGAGCCCGGGATTGGCTCTGGGTGAACCCTGATCCGACCTCTATCGCATCAGATCCCCTCCGTTCACGAATGCTGTCTCCGTCGGGGCTGGTTTTATACAGTTTTTTCTGCCTGAGGCAGAGGTTCCTCTATTCTTTTTGTTGCTTCACATATTCATGCAGTCTCCTTTCTCTGTGCAGGGCTGGACAATGCCTTTTCTGGGAAGTGATGAATGCTGATGTCCAGTTACAGGAACCCGGCATTTGGATGCATGTTCCTGACGACTCTGGCTATCTTGATTGTAGATACTTATCGAGTATTCATCGCTTTTGGGTGTTTCCTGGATAGTCCCGGGAAAGGGCCCATCTCTGCACGGGCTATGTCCTTTCGCTTGCTAATTAGGTCTTCTTCCCTTGCTGCCAACTGGGGTTTTGCAATTTTGTGTGGCAATCTTTTCCATGACTGTCCGTGGTTTTAGGCTTTAAAGATTTTCGGGTACAGGCACAATTTATTCACAACTTATTTCATGTATATTTTATATAAGCACGAGTTATTTCATACCACATATTACAAAGAGATTCTTCGCATAGCGATAACAACAAGACACTAAAATTCCAAGAGAAGAATTATTGCCTCCTGATCGGGAAAAACCAGACGTCTTCCAGACTTCGAGGAGCCAAAGGAATTGATTGACAAGATGAGGGGGGAAGTTGACAATAACCAGAAAACTCCCTTTGTTTGAAAATAATTTTTGAATCATGTATGAGATATATGAATATGCAACAGGCTATTGCTTTTAAGGATTAATCCTTTGTTAGCGAGGCATGCTTTTGTGGCTTAGTGCCCAAGACCATCCGGACGTCCGTAATTCTTTGGTTTTTATTGCCTTTTATTGTCCTAACTTTGATTGTCCAAATTCTTATTGTCCTAATTTTATAAGTATTTTATTACTATTAAGCTTTAAAAATTTTAACACAAGTGATTGGCGTTTTTCACACTGACGAAGCTCACTGTACTGGGTCTGGCAAGGATGAAGTTATGAAGTTGACTTTCTTCATAGCAGCCCATATGGTGCTGTGCTTTGCATTCGTGGCTAAAGCAGTGCTTTCACTCTCTCTCTTCTCCCACCATCCTCCTTATCCACCATCAAGTGGGTAGGCTGGCAGTGGGCAAGAGGCTGGGAGAGAACATAGCCAAGACAGTTGACCCAAACTGACCAAAGGAATATTCCATCCCATGACATCATGCTCAGCAATAAAATTTCAAGGAAAGAAGGATGAAAGGAAGAATGTTTCTGGTTATGATGTCTTCCCAAGCAACCACTATGCGTGCTGAGACCCTGCTTCCCAGGAAGTGGCTAAACACCTGCCTGACAATGGGAAGTAGTGAATTAATTCCTTGCTTTGCTTGCTCTGCAGCTTTTGCTTTCCCTGTTAAACAGTTGTTATCTCAATCCTGGAGTCTTTTTTGCCTTCCTTCTACTTTCCCCCCTTTCCTGGGAGAGGGGACTGAGCAAAAGGCAGGGCGGGTGCTTGGCTGCTGGCTGAGGTCAATCCACAACACTCACAGAAGTTTCTTGCCCCAAATAACTTTTTGACAAATTTAACACCATAATAATATTCATAATGTAAAAGGAGGGAACAAGTCTTGGTATATCTAAGACTGTTGCTTGTTTTGCCAGTGAAAATAATTGGTAAGTGACCTACCTGTCCTTACCTCAAGCCATGCACTTATTTTCTTCCTCTGCTCTGCTCAGGCAAGGGAGTTAGAGAGCATCTTGGTGGGCACCTGGAAGCCAGCCAAGGTTAAACCACCACAGTTTTCTAGTACTGTATAATGTTTGTTATTGTCTATATACCTAAATAAAAGAAAACCTGAATGAATCCAGTGTTGGGTTCAGATTTGTGATGGAGAAAAGAGGGTGTTTAGAAACACTGAGCAGTCTGTTACAACTAATAGGTGAGTTACCCTCAGAAGTTGGCAATGGTCTGTGGAGCACTGATAGCATCTAGGAAGAAAGATGAACCCTGGGAAGAAGAGCAAACAGTTGTTTGCTAAGGTTTACTTGTCTAGAACAAGTTTATGCATCATAGAATATCTCACTTTGGAAGGGACCTATAAGGATCATCGAGACCAACTCCCTGCTCTTCTCACAGGACTACCTAAAACTAAACCATATGACTAAGAGCATTGTCCAAGCACTTCTTGAACTCTGACAGGCTTGGTGCCATGACCATCTCCCTGGAGAGCCTGTTCCAGTGACCAACCTCCCTCCCAGTGAAGAATCTTTTCCTAATGTCCAGTCTGAACTTCCCCTGATGCAGCTTTATTCTGTTTCCTCATGCCCTATTACTGGTCACCAGAGAGAGAACAGTGTGGTATTCACATGCCCTCTGAACAGAGAGAAGCTGTGAGACAAGCAGAGGAGAAGGAAAACACAATTCTTATCTCGCTTGCTGTGCCTGTGTTGTGCTAAAGTAGAATGCAATATGGAGATTGTTTACCCAAAGTGAGGATGTTTTGTTCCCTTGGCCTATCAGGGCCAAGAAGTGTGTGTGTGTCAGACTGTCACAGGACAGTCATGAGAGAATGAGAGACGAGTGCAATGTGAGCAGTTGTGAGCAAGAGTGAGTGCAGGGCAGATTCAGTTTAGATACAATGTACATAGTATAGTATAATAAAGTAATTCTTTAGCCTTCTGATGATGGAGTCAGATGCATCATTCTCTCTCCCCTTTGTCCAAGTCGCCTTTGATTTACAATAGAACAGCACCTCCCTTTCTACTGCCTTTCTTGAGGAAGTTGTAGACTGTGATGAGGTCACCCCTCAGCCTTCTCTTCTCCAAGCTGAACAAACCAAGTAACCTCAGCTGCTCCTGGTAAGTCTTGCCATTGACACTTGTGGTGCATTTAACCCCAGCTGGCAAACAAGTACTGTGGGATGGGGAGGAGAATGGAGGAAAAAAGTAAAACTTGTGGATTGAGATAAGAACAGTTTTTAATAATTGAAACAAAGTAAATTATACTAATACTACAAATGATAATAATATCAATAATGATAGTAATGAAAAGGACACAGAGAGAGAAATGAAACCCAAGAAAAAGAAGTGATGCACAATACAATTGCTCACCACCCATCGACTGATGCCCAGCTAGTCCCCAAGCAGCGATCGGTGCCAACTCCCCCCATTTTATATGCTGAGCGTGATGTTCTATGGTATGGAATATCCCTTTGGCTAGTTCAGATCAGCTGTCCCGGCTATGCTCCCTCCCAGCTTCTTGTGCACCTGCTCACTGGCAGAGCATGGGAAACTGAAACATCCTTGACTTTGGGTAAGCACTACTTAGCAACAACCAAAACATCAGTGTGTTATCAACACTATTCACCTACTAAATCCCTAACACAGCACTGTACCAGCTACTAAGGAGAAAATGAGCTCCATCCCAGCTGAAACCAGGACAAGACCTTTCACCATCCAAGCCAGCCTTCTGCCTCGCTTGCTTGACTTCCAACATTTTGGAATTGCCTACTCCTGCACTTTTAAGACATGGCTCTTAAAAAGTGACCAGCATTTGTGGACCCTAATACCTTCAAAAGCAGATGCTCTGCAGACCTTAATCCTTCTGGTTGCTCCTTCAGCAGCCTGAAGTCTGCTCTCCCCATATTCAGGGTTGAAGTTTTGATGGCTGTTTTGATGGTTGTTTTTCTCCTATTGCCAACGATTTGAAACTCAGCTACTTCATGGTCACTGTGACCAAGACAACCACCAATCACCACTTCTCCCACGAGTTTACAAACAATAAATCTAGGAGGGCACTTTTTCTAGTTAGCACCCTTAGTATCTACACCAAGAAGTTATTTTCAGTGTGCTTCAGTGTCGTGGTTTGGAATAGGAGGAAAATTTAGGGAAGTGATGCAGAAGCTTTTTGTGCAACTGGCAGTCTGTTGAACCACTGAGAAGCTGGACACGCCTCTGTGAAACACATGTTAAAGACGAAAGAAACCCGGGAACTTTTTCTTTCCCTTCCGGTCAGGAGCTAGGTAACACGGCCGGGCGGCCCCTGCCACGGGGCCGG
>NW_005054861.1:27650-28865 GCF_000277835.1 Geospiza fortis
CAAGTCCCCTCCCCCCAGCGCGGCTGAGACCAGAGACCCCTGCAGCCTGCAGCCCGTGCAGAGTGGCCCTGTAGCTGGAATTGAACACAGAGAAAACCAAAAACCCAACCATGAAACCGATCCTGACACAGCCCCAGCTGCAGCTCCCACCACAAGTTACCGGCTGGCCGGCCGGAGTCAGGTAGGCCCTAGGCGGGATGTTAACCCTTTCAGTGCTTCAAGCCTCCCTCGAGTGAGAGAAAGAAACAAGATGCAAGCATGTAAAGGAACAACATGAAGGCATCGAGATCCACGAAGAAGTTAAGTCTCAGATGGGAGGGGTGAGGAGATACCTTGTTTTTGGAGCTGAAATCCTCTTGTAAGCTATGGAGAAAGAACTCTTTTTTCCCTATAACACATGAAACTATGAGGAAATGAGTGTTCAAATTGATATCGAGCAAAGGCCTCCATGCTAAAGTAAGCAGATGTTAAAGTAGCTGTGATCCCATGAGAAGTTTGAACAGAGAAAGAGAGTAGTCTGGTGCCCCCAGGAGAGGATCTCTGTTCCCAGGGATGAAGATGATTTTAGAAATAGATAATGAGAACTTTTTTGCCTTTGAACAGCTCATCTTTAAAACAATACCCCATAAGTCGACATGGCCCATCGACAAGCTGTGAGAAGGCTTGTGGCAATGGAAAGGACTTCACGATGGCAAGGTTCGCTGGGCGGCTGTTATTCATGATGAAATTGAGAGCCACAATCTCGGGTCGGCTGTCTGTTCTCTGCTCTAAGTTGGGTGGTCTTGGAGTGGTCTCAGGCTCTGAAGAACGAGACTGGACTCTCTGGAGTTCAATCTTCGGATTGTTTATTATCTCTCATCTATAAAATTTTCTCTCTGCTGAGCAGAGGTCTGTTCAGCAAGGCAGTTACAGCACTCTCCGACCGCCCCCGAGGCGGTTTCGTCTTTTTATACTACAAACTACGTACATCTGTCGTGGGTTTACAGGAAATAGGTTTTCTGGGAATGGAGTGGCCAGAGGCCAATAGGTGTTCAGATTCTGAAATTGACACCAGGCTTGGCCACTGAGGGTGGATACGCCTCTGAGAACACAGGGGTTAAAAGCAGAGCACTCCCTTGGGAGCTCTCTCTTTGATTTCTGGTCTGCAAAGAGTCAAGACCTCCCCCGCCCGGCTTTGAGCTGGGCGGGGGAGGGGGAAACCTGCGGGCCCGGCAG
>NW_005054861.1:29203-36004 GCF_000277835.1 Geospiza fortis
GTAAAGAAGAGGCTGGAAAGAGATGATGGAGTAGCTGGTTGCTGGACTCTTTTTGGTACAGCCATGGACAGAACCATGCTTCCTTGTGACACAGAGGCAGCATCCAGGGGGGAGGCGATGGCTCCGAACTGAGAGGGTTCAGTGTTGGAGACCGCCCGGCCCCAGGGGGTAGACAAGTATGGGGGGGACAAGAGGTCCCGAAAGTGAGAGACTGTGCTTTTTTGGAACTGGGCAAAGCATCCTTAAAAGGACAATCCTCGAAGCAGCTCTGGTCCATGTTCATGTGGTGGGAGCACTGGACATGAAAAGGAAGAGGTCACCATGGCCCAAGAAGGACTCCTCTCCTCTTGACGGACTGAAATTGAGTATTTACAGGGTGATGGATGGAGAGTTGAAATTTGGAAGATGTATTGGAAATGTGGTGGGGGGAGGAGGAAATGCTTTTGTGGAGTTTTCATTTTCCAGGTGTGTGTGTGTGTGTGTGTTTTTCTTCTGTAGTTTAGTTAATAAACCTTTTTTCCTAAGCTAGAAGCCTGCTTTGCTTATTTCCTGGTCACATCTCACAGCAAACTCCAGGGAAGTATATTTTCATGGGGCACTGGCATTGTGCCAGTGTCAAACCATGACAACATCATATTTACTTTTAATTTTTAATACCTATCACTTATGTTAGACAGTGCATTTCTACTCTAAACTAATCTCTAAGTGCTAACATCACAGCCGAAAATGGAAAACAGGAAGAAGAAAGAAGAAGGACAAGACACGCCCTGTTCTCTCTATCTTGTCCCCATAACTCTTATACTAAAAATCTTAAAACTTATATTTTCACCTTGTGTGCACTTTGTAAATACACTCATTAAACTCGTGTGACTTTCTAACTCTCATACAAAGCTGGCAATTCATTTGCAGGATCAAAGTCAAGCTACTAAGTGTTCCGGGCATCATGCCAAGATCTCTGAGTCCCCCGACGGGGTCTCAGGAGACTCCGTACATCCGAAGTGATGTGCTGAGTTCTCACCTCACATCTCCCCCTTCTGTTTGCACTAAGAACACTTCTTTTGCGACTCGACTTATGACCCGCCGCACACATAAAAAGATGCACGGCACAATGAGCATGAGAACTAGAACTATTACTAAAACATAAAATCTCATTTTTAAAATTCTTCTCCATAAAGGAGAAGGGTCAAAAAATCTGACTACATCATCGATCTAAGACTCAGTGATTTCGCCAAGCTTCATTATGCTATCTTTTATCTTTTGAATATTTTCATGAATTGATCTTGAATGATCTGGCAGATTCATGCAGCACATCCCCTCGAATTCATCGCATCTATGTCTATGCACTAGCAGCAGATAATCGATCGCTGCTCGATTTTGAAGGACTGCTCGTCTCACACTGCCAACATCTGTCATCAAGTCACTCAGTGCAAGAGAGACTGATTGAGAATGTTTGCTCAACTAACAACTCATGCGGTCTAGTTGAGTCAAGGCTACCCCCGACGCTGTCTGAGGTGAGAAAATTGCAGTAGCAATTCTCTGTGCCTTGTCTCAAGTGTACACTTCATCGTCGCAATCTGCGCTATAATGTTGTAATGCTCTTTTCTCTCTAAGTTTTTGTTCTTTCGCCGAGTTCGAATCTGGTGACAACACTGACATTTTTCTAATGCTGCATGGACCGCCTTTTGTGTTTGCGGGGATGCTGTGCTAAATTCTGTGCCCACAAATTAGGAAAAGTCTTCGTGGCAATTTCACTGGAACTTGGAGCGAACTTTTTGTTGTCGTCTTGGTGTGTTTGCACTAAGCCGATGCATTTCTATAGAAAGCATGATTCGGCACGACATCAGTGGTCTTATTATTTGTCTTCGTCACATCTGAAATCTCAAACTGCATGCATAGCTCCATTGTCGTGGACCCAAAAATTTCCAATTCTTGAGGTTCAGTAGAAGCTACAGGAAGAAGATGTGTCTAAGAACACCACTCCTTCACAGGATCTTTAAGGACTTGCGAAATCTTTATTGGAGAGTGTCTTGGAATTGGCTATGCGTCTACCGGCAATCTAACTATGCATGTCGAGAATGGTTTTCTTGGTCTCGAGTGTGTCAGGCAGATACTGTTTAAATTTGCTGCCTGGGCTAAAGTTTCTCAAACGTTTTGTTTCGGCTGATCAATAGGTAATTTTGCTTCAAAGCTAAAAGCTACAGATTGAAAAAAGAGACACATGAGCATTATGAAGCTCACGACCTCAACTCTGTTGAGAAACCCCGCCATTTTTTCCCACACTCAAGCTCTAAGAAAATCTCTAAGTCTTTAAGTCTTTTTTGCTTCTTTGTCTGGAGTCTGATTCCCCTCTTCTGTCTGCGTGCCTGTTTCTCTGTTTCTAGGATCAGCGCTCTCTTGCTCTCGCATTCGATATGGTTTCACGTGTCGAGCCGAAACTCACTTCAGACCTCGCTCTGTAGAAACACAAGCGAAACTCTTGCCCCACGTAATTAGTTTGAAGGGACTTTCTGTCTGGCTTGTTTCTAGGTTTCTGACCAAAACTGAAGGATTTTCCTTAAGTTTTGCTTGAGAGCTATTTGAAAAATGTCTCAGAATTGGAGGATTGGGGTCTGAAGATGAACTATTAAGAAAATTCAACACATACAACGCTTTGTTTAATTTCATGTGAGGCGTTGCCTCTGACTCCCCCCTTTTTTGTCTGTCCAAAAGGGATTTCAGGGTATGATGTGTTCTTTCAATGGTTGCCTGACCTGTGGGAGTGTACGGAATACTGAATGTGTGTTTGACACCCCACCTTTTCAGAAATTTGTCAAGCACTCTGCTTGTATATGTTGGACTATTGTCTGTTTTTATTTCCTGAGGTACACTTCATGATGCAAATGCTTGCAAGAAATGTCGACAAGCGTGTTCTGCTGTTTCTTCTGTATGTGCTGAAGCAAAGACTGCTCTCGAAAATGTATCTACTGAAACATGAACATTTTTGAGCTTCCCGAATGATGGATAGTTTGTGACATCAGCTTGCTACAGTTGAAGACTGCAGTCTCTGTGGATTGACTGCTCTTGTGGAAGCAGGTGGTTGCACAAGCTGACAGTCTGGACAAGCACTAATGATTTCCCTCGCCTGAGTTTTTGTGAGACGAAAGGATTCTATCAGCGCTTGTGCATTCTGATGAAAAAATGCATGGCTTATTTTTGCTTGCTCAAAAATATCTGGAAGGGTTTGTGAAATTTGCATTGTCAACCTGTCTGCCTGAGCATTTCTTTTTGCTAGAAATTTTGGAAGCAATGTGTGTGGTCTAATGTGAGTGATGAAATATTTATTTTCTCTGCTTTCTAGCAAAGTTTTCATGCTCGCCAGGTATGAATATAAAACTTCATTGCTGGTCTCTTTCAAAAGTGAACTTTCTAATTGTTTGACTACACTTGCGACATATGCGGAATCTGTGACTAGATTGAGAGGCTGTTTGAACAACTGAAATGCTCTGACAACTGCTGCTAACTCTACAATTTGCAGAGAGCTTTGAACTGTCTTTACATTTGAGTTCTATTCTTCCGTTGCTGAGTTCATCCAAGTGATCACTGACTTGTGTGTTTTCCCTGAACCATCAGTGAACACTGTGATCTCGTTCAGAGGTTCTTCACTTATTCTTGGTCTTTTTTTGTAACATAGATGTGATTGCAACACTCTGTGTTGTGTAAAATGAATTGTGCAGATCTTTGGAAAACTTAACAATGCGATTAACAAATCTTTCGACTTCTGCATCGCCTAATCAAAGTAGTCTTTTTTCAGTGGTAGATGGATGGTCGAGAATTCTCTTCTTGACATTGTCAGAAGCTTTGCTTTTATGATGATTTGTGCTGCCATCTCCAAATCTGTGAGAATCGTCTTTGAAGGCTTGTATGGTAGAAAAATCTACTCTGTAATTAATAGAGAGTCTCTTTGAGACGAATCTCATTGAAAGATCAAGCTATGAAATCGTTCTTTCTCTCTCAGCACTGCCAACTTGAAGGGCAATGATTCTACAAATCTGTGTGCCTGCCTTTTCTGAATGGAGTCTGTGACTTTTTCCAACTCTTTCCTCGCTTCTGGTGTAAGCGCTCTGGGAGATTTTATGTCTGTGTCTCCCCTCAGAAGATCGAGCAACGCTGGAATGTCATCGTTTGTGATTCTCAAAATTGGTCTCATCTAGTTGATCTCTCTTAAGAGTTGTTGTAAATCATGCAGATTGTTGACTTTTGTGCTGACTTCCATCTTCTGAGGCTTGATTGTTCTCTCTGAGATCTTCTACTCAAGATATTTCTATGGTGCGACCTCTTGAGTCTTTGAAGCACTGATTTCTAAACTTGCCTTCTGCACTTCTGCAATCACACAATCACGAGCTTTCTGCAGCTCTTGTTGTGTTGCCGCTGCAATGGGCAAATACATCTATGTAATGAATGATCTTCACTTTTGGAAATTTCTTCTGTGCTGGTGACAACGCTCACGCCACGTACTATTGGCAGATTGCCGGCGAGTTCTTCAATCTCTGTGGAAGAACCACTCAATGGTACTGCTGCAGAGGCGTTTCTTTGTTGATACTTGGAACAGAGAAGGCAAGCTTTGGAGCATCATCTGGATGAAGTGGGATGCTGAAGAAGCAATCCTTGATGTCAATGACAACAAGCGGCCAATCTCTGGGAATCATCGAGACTGACGGAAGTCCCAATTGAAGTGGTCCCATGTCTTCGAGGACTTCGTTGATCTTCTTGAGATGGTGCAACAATCTCTATGTGCTTGATACTTTCTTCTTGATGACGAAGGCTGGAGAATTCTAAGGACTGTCTGTTGGCTTGATGTGTCTCTTCTGCAATTGTTCTTGGACCAGGTTTCTCAGCGCACTCAACTTTTTCCTCTCAAGGGGCTACTGATCCACCCAAACTGGATCATTCGTCTTCTAAGTCAGCTTCAGTGTGGCGAGTGCTGCAGTGACTCCTATGAAAAATTTACTTCCAACTTTGTTCCCCATTGTGCCAAAAGATCTCTCTCTCACACGGTGATTGGCTTCTGCACAACGAAGGGACAAATGATCACTGTCTTGTTTCTTGGTCTTGGCTTTGTAACAACGATGGCGTTCTCACTCTGCAGACACAGAGAAACTCTCCTTATGCCTGAGAGAGATCTTAAGGGCGCAATCAAGCTCTAATCACGAGGCTAATAGATGTAAGATATTACTGTGACATCTGCTCTCGTGTCGAGCATCTCTCTGACTATTATTGTTTTTTCTCTACATGTCAACTGACAAGGGACTGTGGGTCAATCTCAGCTTATGTGTTTCACCCATGTGGTATGTACTTCAACGTGCTCCTTCAAAGGAAGCCCCTCTTCGTCAAACACTGGCATGACTTGTTCCATGGCGTGTGGTGGCAAAGCAATAGCTTTTGCTACCGGAGTATTTTCTGCCACAGTCATTGGTGGACGAAGAGCTCTTGCTAAGACTGTCAACTCTTTAGTCTTGTCTGCTGAGACGATCGAGGGATAGACAACAAGTCTAAGGATGCTGCTTCTGTCTTGACTTATAATTAAGAAATCTTGTCTCTTGGCTGAAGTCCCGTTGACACTTGTTGGTATCACTGCGTGACTTTTATCTAAGAAACACACTAATTTGGAGGCTGCCAGTGTGCACTGCGCTCCTGGTGGGAGAAGTTCTGGGTCACAGGGGAGTCTGCTGACGACTTTGCTGAGGGCGTCTGCTTGACGTTGTCTGACGACTGTTCTGCCTGCTCTTGTGTCATCGCCATCACTTGTGTCATGGCGCGTTGGCGAAGCGCGCTCTTTCCTCCGTTTCCCGGACACGGTAAAGGATTTCTTTCCACGTCCGTTTGAGAATAACATTCTTTTGCAGAGTGTCTTCCTCTCCCGCACTGTGGACAGAGTGGCCTCACTGATTTTCGTGCATGCGCTTGCACTTGTGTTTGTGCGTGAGCTTGTGCTTGTGCTTGTGGGCAATTCTTCTTCATGTGTCTAAATGCCCCACATTTGTAGCATTGTCCTCCTGATGAATTGTTCTTCTTTTGAATGCTTGCGAGAACTTTGTCTATGTTCTCCGTTTGTTGTTGAAGAAATTTCTCTAGCATTTTCTCTTCTGATGGTCCTTTCATCTTCTCTTCCCATTCTCCTCGCAACTCATCTTTCACGATCGACGCGACATGCTGAGGTGTTCCCACCTTGTTGCATGCCTCTACCATCTCTGCCAAGGATGGTCGTCCTGGCATTGCGGCAATGACTCATTGGCAATCTGGATTGGCATTGGCATAGGCTAGATTTTCTATGAGTGGTCTCTTCACTGCTTCATCGACTATCTGTCGATCTACAGCTTGTGTGAGTCGATCTATGAATTATGAGTATGGTTCTGTGGAACTTTGTCTGACGCCTGAGAATGGAATATCTGGAACTCCTGCCGGAGCAATTTGTAAAATCGCTCTTTGTGCTGCTTCTTTGATGTCTCTCAACACTTGCTTTGGAAGTCTCACTGCTTGCTCTGCTGGATTGTCATCTGGAGGATCACCTGCTAACTGTGCCACTGTGAGGTTTGCATTTGGCCCACCTTGGTATCTATTTCTCAACTCTTCGAGATATCTTCTCTACCTTCTGTCCCATATGAGATTTTGGGTGTCTGTGAGCATCATTGACACAAGGCATCGGATGTCGTAAGGTGTGAAATCATACATGTTGAAAGTTCCTGTCAACGTCTGTTTGAAATATTGTGACGTCAATCCGTATTCTCTGACTGCCTTTACTAATTCTTTGATCACCTCGTGATC
>NW_005054861.1:36534-37437 GCF_000277835.1 Geospiza fortis
GCCAGATGGCGCTGTGGCTTGGCTGATCAGGTTCAGCATGTCTTGCACTGTGGTCATTCCACCACAAGGTGGCGCTGTCGCACGCCCGATTGACTGCAATGGCGGCACGAACTCGCTCTAGTCTTGCTGTTTGTGTTCGGCTGACTGAAACGCACGCAGCTTTTGATGAGACAAGGACTGAGCTGTTTCTGACTGAGCTGGCATTTGGGTTTGGATACGCGAATGCCTCCCCGGGGTAGCAGAGGTATGAACCGATGGGCTTGGGACCGAGGGCGCTGGGACTGGAGAAGGGGTGGAGCTTCGGGATGTTGAGCTCTGAGCTCGCTTCTTCTTTGCTTGTGTCGTCACAGGGGAATGGACCCGCCTCCGACTACGCTCTGCCCGCGCCTTCTGCGCACGCGTGTCTCTGGGCACGCCTCTTGCCTCCCCCTGGATGACGTCACTGTCTCTGTCCCGCTCCGCCTCTGATGTCTCCTCCCTCTCGGACTCCCTCTCCTCCCCCTCTGACGCTGTATCTATGACTCTCACTGACGTGCGCAATTCTCTTCCAGCTTGTGCCTGTACCCGCGCCGCGATTCGGGCTGATCTGCGCGGTTTGACTTCCGGGTATGGCGTCACTACCCTGCGTCTCCCTGCGGAAGCCTGCTGGAGCCCTGCAGCTGCTCCAACTGGCTTATCCCCCGTGTCTGACGCAGCGGGATCGGTCCCTGACCCCTCCCCGGGTGTCCCGCAAGCCTTGCTTTTCGCGCGCACTTTAGGTACGGCTCCGCTGGAGACTGCTGCCGCCGCCGCCGCTGCGCCCGAAACCGCCTCAGAATCCTTGCCTCCCACCACTTCCGCAAGCCCCCCGCTGCCTGTCCCCGCCGCCGCCTGTGGCTGGCGCTCTTGGGTGGCCTTTTCGAA
>NW_005054861.1:37579-53429 GCF_000277835.1 Geospiza fortis
GGCTGCCTGTTGCAGCGCGGACGCGCCTGCCGCGAGGAAGTCTTTCTTCTTCTCCCTCTGGCCCTGCTCTGACCCCCCCGCCCGACTCTGTGTCCTCCCCACTCCCCTTTGGCTCCTGCGAGTCGGTCGGACACGCTTTAGTAACAGCACAGTCTGACTCCTCGATCTCGCTTGGAAGTGAAGAAGTGTCAGAATCAGACTCTGAAAGCTCTGAAATGTCTGAGATTTCTGGGTGTTTTGGAGGTCCCACAGGCTTTTGGGATGAGGGAATTGGAGATGATGAAATCTTCTCCCCCCTCTTTACGGGAATCTGTCTCTCCCTGGGCAGCTGGGAGCAGAGCCAACCTCCTTTTCTGGCTTTGCTCTTTTCCCTCCGCCCCGTGAGAGCTCTGACAGGCTGCTGTTTGGCAACTTTCTTAGAGATTGCCTCGAGCATGACCCTGGCTGGTGATAACAATTTTGTGGCTGTTTCATCTTTTTTAACTGCTGAATAATAAAGATGCCTATTTATCTCTTGCTAAAATCTTACTTCAAACAACAGACGCGCCTCTGTATATAGATAGTTACACCTGACCCATAGTAAAAGATCTTTGAGCTCTTTCTTTGAAATTGCAGGGGATTGAGCTTGTGCCACGCCCTGTAAGGCGGACAAGATGCTCAGTTGCTCCTGGGAATATGTGCCCCCCATGTTCTCAATTCTTGACTTTCTTACCAAAGCGATGTCATCAGGGCAGTCTGGAGGTCTTGCTCACCGGCCTGCAGCTGACAGGAGGATGGATCTTAGGCGCGCCTCTCTGGGTCCGGTCCGGACTGTTCTGATATGATTTTCTTCGGCAGAAGTGGGAGTATGGATGACTTTGAGTGGCTGCTGCTTCTTCCAGCTGCTCTAGCTGCTTCCCAAGGAGGCTTATCGGAGCCCTCCTGGGAGCGAGTCCAGCTTTGGGAGCTGCCCACTTGGAGCTCTCTTCAGATCCTCTTCGGAGCCCACCTGAGCTCGCTTCGAGCCCCCTCTGGGCCCACGTCGTGCCCACCCAGGGACGCCAAATCTCGGGTCGGCTGTCTGTTCTCTGCTCTGAGATAAGTTGGGTGGTCTTGGAGTGGTCTCAGGCTCTGAAGAATGAGACTGGACTCTCTGGAGTTCAATCTTCGGATTGTTTATTATCTCTTATCTATAAAATTTTCTCTCTGCTGAGCAGAGGTCTGTTCAGCAAGGCAGTTACAGCACTCTCCGATCGCCCCTGAGGCGGTATCGTCTTTTTATACTACAAACTACGTACATCATATTTACTTTTAATTTTTAATACCTATCACTTATGTTAGACAGTGCATTTCTACTCTAAACTAATCTCTAAGTGCTAACATCACAGCCGAAAATGGAAAACAGGAAGAAGAAAGAAGAAGGACAAGACACGCCCTGTTCTCTCTATCTTGTCCCCATAACTCTTATACTAAAAATCTTAAAACTTATATTTTCACCTTGTGTGCACTTTGTAAATACACTCATTAAACTCGTGTGACTTTCTAACTCTCATACAAAGCTGGCAATTCATTTGCAGGATCAAAGTCAAGCTACTAAGTGTTCCGGGCATCATGCCAAGATCTCTGAGTCCCCCGACGGGATCTCGGGAGACTCTGTACATCCGAAGTGATGTGCTGAGTTCCCACACCACAAGAGAACTGTTTTTATTTTTCCTCTTGTGGAGAAGTCTCCATAACCTTAACAAGAGGGACTTCTCTCCCTAAGTGAACTGAAGAAAGACTATTTTAGAGGTGGTAAATTGACTGGAAATTTTAGGCTTTGTTTCTTTACATTGTCAGTGGGAAAGAAAAGGTTGTGGGGGGAGAAGTGTTCTGAAGGGTTTGTTTTGATTTCTTTTTTCTTTTTCTTAGATGCTTTTAATAAAAATTTCTTTATACTCTTTTAAAGTTTTGAGCCTGCTTTGCCTTTCTCCTAATCCTATCTCACAGCAGGAAATGAGTGCACTGGTGATTGGCCAGCACTGAAGCCCACCACACTCATCAGCACATTGTTTGGGAAATGTCAAAATTGGAGAAATCTGAAATTGGTGAACCAAAACCAGTACATTCAGGAATTTCCTGGACCTGTTGGTATCTTCTGTATGATATTCCTGGTTGATGCCTGGGAAGTTAAAATCACCCATAAGAACAAAGGCAGCTGATATAGAGATATCCCTTAATTCCTTATAGAATAATTCGTTGATGTCATCATCCTGACTGGGTGGTCAATAGTAGGCTCCCACAACAACATCCACACTATTTACTTTCCCTTTCATCCTTACCCAGAGGTTCTCAACTGTGTCATCACCCACTGTGCCATACAAACCAACCCCTCCCTTATCTACAGCACCACTCCCACCTCACCTGGAGACCCTGTAACCATCCATCAGGGCACACTAGTCACAGGACTCATCCCACCAGGTTTCACTTATGCCAATGATGTCGTAGCTCTGGGACTGGGCCAAAGCTTCGAGCTCCTCTTGTTTATTCCTCATGCTGTGCATATTAGTATAGAGACACGATCGAATAAGGCAATGTTTTACAATGTGGCAAAATCTATGGAATTTCATTTATAATTGTGATATAGGGAGGAAATTCAGGTTTTCCCTATTGTTGCAATTGTGGTATAGCTGAATATCAGAGCTGTACTTGTGTGTATACCTGGTGGGCCTAGTCATTGATTCCTGGGTGGTCCAGGAACTCCCCAGCTTGTCTCTGCCTAGATGAGACAGTGGATTGATTTGAGACAAGGTGATTGTGAATCCGCATAGAAGTTAATTCATCAAATCAATAACAGCTACAGGACCACTCTTTGGGTGGGTGGGATTCTGGACAGTCCAGATGGTTCCCCCAGGCAGCCCCAGCTGTGCATAGGCAAAATGACAGGTGCTACTTCTATGCTTCAATGTGTTGATTAATATCCTAGGTGGAGAATTTGGCAGTTCAAGTAGCTCCCCCCAGTTCCTGCTGTAGAGAAAGGAATTGACTGAACCGTACACAAATAAGATAATTTAAAATAGTCATTTGTATTGGGGTTGACATGGCAAGGTTTTGGTGGAGAGTGGAGTGGTCTGCAGAGGTGGTCTCTGTGAGAAGAGGCATGGGGCTACCCTGTGTCAAACATAGCCAGTTACCAATCAGCTCAGAAATAGACTGTAGGGATCCTGACCAAAAGACCATTGTACACTGAGGAGTTAGTGATCCACATAACAGTTAACCCAAGTATGTCCAGACCAGTGCTGTGCTACACTACACGTACAACATACAACATGGCCTTCAGGTCTGTGTTGTGCTGCACATAGCCCTTGGTCACAGGATATGCTCAGTCACCTCATTGCGACACAGGAGCCTGAAGGCAGCTCCCACTCAGTACCAGCGATTATGCCACATGCGTGACCTTACCTTTATCTAACAGTGAAGCAAGAATTTATGCCTACACTTATGCCAGTACCAGATGGCAGTAGTGAACACACCTGTAGGAGGCATGCCCAGGTAGAGGAACTTCTCCACTTAGTGACAGAGCTCCAGGAGGAGGTGAGTAGGCTGAGGAGTATCAGGGAGTGCAAGAGAGAGATAGACAAGCGGACTCGCACCCTACCTTCCCTGAGATAGGCCCAATAGGCAAACAGGATGTATGATACAGAGGATTCCCTATCCTCTCTCCACCTGGCTGAACGTGGCGACTTAAGGAATAGGGGAGGAATGGCAACAACTTCCTGCCTGGTGCAGCAGGTGCATCTCTTCTGTGACTACCCCATTTTTCCAGATGCCCTTGCATAATAGGCACGAGGCTCTGCAAGTGGAACCGAACAATAAGAAGGACAATGGTTCATCTGGCTTGGAGGTGTCACTAAAGTTAAGTTAGTCTGCTATCTATGTCAAAACCGCTTACATAAAGAAAAAAATAGATGGGTCATTCTCATAGGAGATTCCCTTTTGAAGGGAAGAAAAGGCCCAATATGCAGACTAGACCCACTTCTTAGGGAAGTCTGCTGCATCCCTGGGGCCCAGGTTAAAGATGTGAAGAGAAAGCTTCCTACCCTGGTATGGCCCTCAGATTATTATCTATTTTTGCTATGTTATGTAGGCAGCGATGAAGTTGCAACAGGGAGTCCAGGGGCAATCAAGAGAGTCCTCAGGGCCTTGGGATGACTGATTAAGGGATCTGGAGCACAAGTAGTGTTCTTCTCTATCCTTCCAGTAGCAGGAAGCGATAAGGGAAGAGCCAGCAGGTCAATACCTAGCTCCAAGCCTGCTGTCACCAACAGAATTTTCTGAGTTTTGATCACGGGTCAGTTTACACACCACCAGGACTGCTGGTGACAGACAAGGTACACCTTTCTCAAGGGGGATAAGGATCTTTGCACAGGAGCTGGCAGGGCTCATTGAGGGAGCTTTAAACTGTATGTGAAGGGGGAAGGGAAAGGGATAAAACCAGGATCACCAGAGATACGCCTGGGGGTGCCATGCAAAAGTTTGAGGGACAGTGTGCTAGCGAAGCCCTTCGGTCTGGCATCTCAGTGGAGGTAGGGGATGGAGATCCATGTGGCAGCAAGGATGCAAGGGTTATTGAGGTATTAGAAACTGTGGAAGCACCTGAGAACTTATACATAGGAATTAGGGCTTCTCCCCCCAAAAAGATGGTGGGATCAATAGCCCAACCGAAGTGCATTTACACCAATGCACCGAGTAAGGGCAATGAACAGGAGGAGCTGGAAGCCATGGAGCAGCAGGACAACTATGATATAGTTGCCATCACAGAGACTTGGTGGGACGAGTCACACCACTGGAGTGCTGCAATGGATGGCTATAAACTCTTCAGAAGGAACAGGCAAGGAAGGAGAGGCAGTGGGATAGCCCTATATGTTAGGGAGTGTTTTGATTGTGTACAGCTTGACGATGGTGATGAGTGTTTATGGGTAAGAATCAGGGGGAAGGCCAACAGGGCAGATATCCTGGTGGGAGTATCTTATAGGCAGAAAAGGTAGACAAAATATTCTATAAGCAGCTGGGAAAAGTCTCGCGATCGCTAGCCCTTGTTCTTGTGGGGGACTTCAACTTACCAGAGGTCTGCTGGAAATACAGTACAGTCTGGGAGGTTCCTGGAGTGTGTGGAAGAGAACTTCCTGACACAGTTGGTAAGGGACCCAACTAGGGAAGGTGCCCCGCTGGACCCATTGTTTGAAACAGAGAAGGACCGGTGGGTGATGTGATGGTCAGAGGTCACCTTGGGCAAAGCAATCACAAAATGAGAGTTTTTGGTTCTCGGAGAAGTGAGACAGGTGGTTAGCAGAACTGCTACCTCGGATTTCCAGAGGGCAGATTTTGGCCTTAGGGCACTGGTTGACAGAGTCCCTTGGTATAGCAGGATGCTCTGCCTAGGCGGGGGTAAAACAGCTCAAACTTTACCCTATTTGCAAAAGTTTTCAGTGATATGGATGGAGAATGGGAGTCACACTGCTTTTGGTGTCAAAGAATGCTGAGACCAGCCTGACTCATCAATTCCAAAGTTAAGCATTCTGAGGATGAGAAGAACAATGTTTCCTGACAGAAACTGGCACTGGTGAGGATGTGGCAGACAAAGTTCCTGATAAAGGAACCAACAAGTCATAATACTGGCGACTTATCTAAGGCTGCTGAGCTAAAGGCTGCTGAGCTGACACAGCTCACCTAGAAACATCTGACTGACAGTCAATCAATTTATGCTATAAAAGCCAAGTCCCACTTTTTAAAGGCAGGGACACATCCCTTCTAGGTGTGTGTGTGGAGATTCCTCCCTTGAGTGGGGATGCTCCTCAAGGTTACTCCTCAAGGCTGAGTGAAAGAGATTTGCCCATGGTTGTTGGTATAGACAAGCAACATCAATCACTATTTAATAATTATTTTGCTTTTGCTAGTTTTAATATCATTGCTTCAATATTGCTTTAAAAATAGTGCATTATGCTAGTACTTTGAACTATCTATACTGTGTAGTAAATTATTATTTTTGTCTAATCATTATCATCATCAATTTAAATAAGTAATTTATTTTATTCATATAAATATATTTAGTTTTCCATCCTTAATCCTAAAGGACAAAGTTGTATAAAGATTCAATTACACCTATATATAACTTTAGACATAAACGGTTGACCAAGTCTGGGACTAGGATTGGATCCAGCTGCACCCAGACTCCTCTCTGAGAAGGAGTTTAGAAAGCAAGGCAGTCCTTTCTGCACCTCATGACTCAATGGGAGGGTCTCCCTGACAAACCTTGTCCAAAGATTCCAGTCGGCCTGTGACACTTGGGAGGCAGTCCTGAAGGGCAAAGCAGTCCAGAAAGGCTGGACATGTTTTAAGAAGGAAATCTTAAAAGTGCAGGAGCAGGCTGTCCCTGTGTGCTGAAAGATGAGTTGATGGGGAAGAAGACCAGCCTGGGTAAATACAGAGCTTTGGCTGAAACTCAGGGGAAAAAAAAAGACAGTTTACAACCTCTGGCAGAAGGGGCAGGCCACTCAGAAGGACTACAAGAGTCAAAATGCAATTTGATTAGCTCTTACTATACAATGTAGGTTTAAAACAAATAAAATCAAGTTCTCTGAAGTAGACATATTTGTTCCTACAGACTTTTTCTTCTTTTTTAAGTAATAGGTCTTTCATACAGAATTTACCCCTCCTCCCCCCCCCCCACACACACCCCCACCACCATCCACTTACGAAGTTTTCTTTCTGGTAGAAAAAGAAAAATGGAATTACCTATCAAGTCACTACTCTTTTATTTTGTCCTGTAACGTTCCTGTAAGACTTTCAGAGCTTTGTAATTACAAGTTTCATTCAAATCTTTAATAGCAAATAACCTTTTTCCATCTCCTAAGTTCTCATCACAGGGAATATTTTTCTATATGCTAGCAATTTTACAAAAAAAGAATTTATTCAGAAGATTAACAGAAACCTGATTTGAGAAAGAGCACCAAGCTTTTCATCAGCTCTTCAAAACAGACTACAGTAAAACTGCTGCATACAGTGTCTGTTTCAAACAACAGTAAAACACAACAGTACATATCACAATAGCAAGGGCTGATTTTAATGCAATGCAACCCCCCTCTCTCCACCCTTTGATTGCATTAACTACTTCAGCATAGCAAGTACATTTAGTGAAACCTGGTGGGATGAGTCCTGTGACTGAAGTGCCCTGTTGGATGGTTACAAGCTCTTTAGGAAGAATAGGCAGGGCAGAAGAGGGGAGGGAGGAAGGGTGGAGGTGTACGTAACGGAGGGGCTGGAATGTATGGAGCTCACAGCTGGCAATGGCTCAGTTGAGAGCCTCTGAGTAAGAATCAAGGGATAAACAGATAAGGCAGATGTCACTGTGGGAGTCTACTATAGACCTCCTAACCAGGATGATGATGCCAATGAATTATTCTTTGAGAAACTAAGGGAGGCTTCCAAGTCAATTGCCCTTGTCCTTATGGGACACTTCAACTGTCCAGAAATTAACTGGGAGCATCACACAGCTGGTACAACCTGGGCCAGAAGATTCCTAAAGGGCTTGGATGACAACTTTATGGAACAGGTCCTAAGGGAGCCAACTCGGAAAGATGCCCTCCTCGATCTACTGCTTGACAATGGAGAAGATCTTGTGAGTGAAGTGGAGATTGGTGGCCATCTTGACCACAGTGACCACAAAGCAATTGAGTTTAAATACTCTGTGGACAGGAGGAAAAGTGTCAGCAAAACCTCAGCTCTGGACATGAGGAAAGCAGGCTTCAGGATGCTCAGGGAACTAGTGAGTAAGGTCCCCGGGGAAAATGCTTTTGAAGGTGCTGGGGTCCATCAGTGCTGGTCACTTTTTAAACACCACCTCCTAAGGGCACACAAACAGGCAATTCCCAAATGTCAGAACTCAAGCAGATGATGCAGAAGGCCAGCTAGGCTGAACAGGATTCTTCTCTTGGAAACAAGGCAAAAATAAGAAGGTGTATGCCCAGTAGAAGCAAGGTCAGCTGATATGGGAGGAATAGAGAGGTGCTGCTCGCCACTGTACAGAGAAAATTCATGTGGCCACAGCTCAACTGGAGTTGAAGCTGGCCAGAACTGTGGGGGATAATAACAAGAGTTTATTTCAAATATAATAATGGCAAAAGGCAGTGTACAAATAACATTGGCCTGCTAAAGGATGAGAATGGTCACCTCACAAACAGGAAGATAGACAAGGCAGAGGTGTTTAATGCATTCTTTGCCTCTGTCTTCAACACGGATCACGGACCAAGGGGGGCTCAGTGCCCTGAGCTGTAGGACTATGACTGCGAGAATGATCAACTCCCAGTCAACTCTGAAATTGTGCAGGACCTGCTGCTCTGGCTGGATCCCTACAAATCTATGGGGCCTGATGGGATTCATCCAAAAATCCTCAAAGAGCTGGCTGATGTCATCGCAAAACCTCTCTTGATGATTTCTGAGCAGTCTTGGGAATGCGGAGAGGTCCCAGCTGACTGGAAGCTGCCTAACATTGTCCCGATTTTCAAGAAGGGCAAGAAGGAGGACCCTGGAAACTACAGACCTGCCAGTCTCATGTCAGTGCCCAGCAAAATCATGGAAAAGATTATTCTGGGAGGCACTGAAAAACACCTGGAGGACAATGCAGTCATCGGTCACAGCCAGCATGGCTTCATGAAGGGAAAGTCCTGCCTATTGAACCTGATGTCTTTTTATAACAAGATAACCCATCTAGTTGGTCAAGGGACACCAGTAGATATAAACTTTTTGGATTCCCATAAAGCTTTTGATACTGTCTCTCACGGGATGCTTCTGGACAAAATGTCCAGCATTCAGCTGGATAACCATGTTACGTGATGAGTGAGCAACTGGCTGATGGGTCGGACACAGAGTAAATGGGGTTACATCAGGCTGGCATCCAGTCACTAGTGGAGCTCCACAGGGCTCCATCCTGGGCCCAGTCCTCTTCAACATCTTCATTAACAACTCGGACACAGGATTCGAAGCTGTACTAAGTAAGTTTGCCAACAACACCAAATTTAAAGGAGCCGTTGACTCCCTTAAAATCAGAGGCCCTGCAGAGAGACCTAGACTTATTAGAAGGCTGGACAATCACCAACCATATGAAGTTTAACAAGGGCAATGCCGGATTCTGCACCTGCGATGGGGCAACCCTGGATGCACATACAAACCAAATGTATCCTGGGGTACATCAAGGTATCGGTTTTGCACAACCGAGTTTTTGGTAGCAGCAGGGACACAAAGATGGCTCCTGTGCAAAGCTGCTGGAAGCTTCGACCATGTCCAGAAGAGCCAATCTCTGATGGCTTTGAAGATGGACATGCTGCTGACCAAACCTGGGCCAATGAGAGAGGTTGGTAACGCCTCTGTGATGACATATTTAAGAGGAAAATCAAAACAAAATCACACCGTTTTTTCTTCTAGTCAGAGAAGAGGAGGAGGTGAGAACACGTGAGGGAAAACAACATGGCGACACCAAGGTCAGTGGAGAAGGAGGGGGAGGAGGT
Source organism: Geospiza fortis (assembly GCF_000277835.1). NCBI lineage: Eukaryota > Metazoa > Chordata > Aves > Passeriformes > Thraupidae > Geospiza > Geospiza fortis. The sequence continues at coordinate 47,101 of NW_005054861.1, forward strand.
GCTCCAGGTGCTGGAGCCAAGATTCCTCTGCAGGCCATGGGGAAAACCACAGTGAAGCAGGTTGTGTCCCTGCAGCCCATGGGTCCACGAGGGATGCAGAGATCCACCCACAGCCCATGGGGGAGGTGCCCACGCTGGAGCGGGTGGATGCCTGGAGGAGGCTGTGATCCAGTGGAAGACCCGGTAGAGAGAGGGGACCCCTGCTTCCAGGCTGGAGCAGCCTGTCCTTGGAGGACTGCACCCCATGGAATGAGAGACCCATGTCGCAGAAGTTTTGGGAGAACTGTCTGCCCGTGGGAGGGACTCACATTGCAGCAGGTGCGGTATGACTGCTGCTCATGAGAGTGGACCCACGCCAGAGAAGTTCACCGAGAACTGCCTCCCATGGGAGGGACCCCACGGTCTCACAGGGGAAGGACTCCTCTTCTGGAGCAGCGGAAGAAAATCTCGGTGATGAACTGACCCAAAAACCCCCATGCCCTGTCTCCCTGCACTGTTGGTGGGAAGGAGGGAGGGGCTGGGGGGGAAAAAGGTGGTTTAAGGGCTTATTTTATTCCTCATGATTCTCCTCTGATTTTGTTAGTAATAAATTCACGTTGCATCTTAAGTTGAGCCTGTTTTGCCCTTGAAGTGTTTTCTTCTGGTCCTTATCTCAACTCATGAAGCCTTTGTTAACTTCTTTTCTCTCTCCTCTGCTCAGCTGTGGCAGGGGAGGGTGAGCGAACAACTCTTGTGGGTGCCTGGTGTTGGGCCAGTGTCAAACTGCGACAATCAGGCATAGCATCTGCAGCTGGTCAAGGGAGGTGACTGTCCCGGTCTACATTGCTCTGGTGCGGCCTCACCTCCAGTACTGGGTGCAGTTTTGGTCACTGCAATATAAGGAGGATATAAAGCTATTAAAGAGCATCCAAAGGAGGGCCACAAGGATGGTGAAGGGTCTAGAAGGGAAGCCATATGAGAAGGGGCTGAGGTCATTTGGTTTGTTCAGCCTAGAGGGGGCTGAGGGGAGACCTCATTGCGGTCTTCAACATCCTCACGAGGCAAAACAGAGGGGCAGGTGCCAATCTCTTCACTCTTGTGACCAGTGCACTCTTGTGACCAGTGTCAGGACTCAAGGGAACAGCATGAAGCTGAGTCAGGGGAGGGTTAGGTTAGATATCAGGAAAAGGTTTTTCACCCGGAGGGTGGTTGGGCACTGGAACACGCTCCCCAGGGAAGTGGTCACAGCACCAAGCCTGCATGAGTTCAAGAAGCATTTGGACAATGCTCTCAGGCACGTGGTGGGATACTTGAGGTGTCCTGCACAGGGCCAGGAGTTGGACTTTGATGATCCCTGTGGGTTCCTTCCAACTCAGCATATTCTATGATTTTATGATTCTATGAATAAAGTCTGTGAGCCTTGACTTTCATCTTCCCAAAAATCTGTCTTTTATTGCAATTATTAATTTAGCCTAGAGACAGGACTTTAATACAAGTCTTCTATCAAGTAATGGATTCTGCAATTGGGCACTATCTTTCTAGCTGTTCATTTATTTCAGTCAGACATTCTAATCTGACATTCCTGACGTCCGGGTACCTTTTTCTGGGCAGCACGAGCCCAAAAAAGGACCCCAGCTAACAAAGGATTACCCCTTAAGAGCAATAGCCCACTGAATACCCATACACCTCCCACATGATGCACAAATTCCATTCAAACAAAGGATTCAGTCTGGTCATCGCCAACCTCTTCCTCCCAATCCCACGGCGCCCTTGATCTTTAGCTAGGCAGGAAGAATTCAGTTTCTTCTGATAAGAGAACAACAAACTCCCCCTTCTCCGAAAGATCTAGGTGCCCTGCAGCTGCCATCTGGTGCGAGTGCCTCATTCCTTTCTTAAAAAAAATATCCCACTTACATAGTTCTTATTTTGACTTCAAAAGTTACCTTTCTAACTACAAGACTACATTTATCATATTATTTGTTATAAGTAAGTTTATGAATTCTCAAAGCCAATCAAGAATTCTCTGAGCCAATCAGAATACCAATTGAGAATTTATTAGGCAAGGATAACAAGCAAGTTCAGCGCGCTGGACGGCCGGGAGTTCTTACTCTCCCAAGGCTCGCCCCCTCCCACCCCCCTGAGTTCGTCTTTTATTTGCTCTTTCTTCTGCGTACGGGCGCCTGCTCTGGTCTGTTGCTGGGGGTCTTTTCCTGCCTCTTGGTGGTCGTGAGTTGCTTCCCAGCCGACTTTTCTGTATTTTGCAAGCGAGCAGATTCTTATCTGGGTAGGGCTTCCTGCTTGTGCTTATCGAGGGGCTTTGTGCTTTTCCTGTTAAACAAGGCTATTGATTATGGTCTATATTCTTGTGCTTGTGCAGTTACAAAATTTCCTGTTAAGTATACGAAGTCTTGTGACATATAACATTCAGGCTCTTATAGTTACATTACATATTTTGATGAACAAACATCAGTTATTCATAACATTATTAAAATGTTAATACAGCATTACTAATCAATACAGCAAAATACATATAGTAAATATCTGCGTAGAGCCATATAATATGCACTTTTCACACTGTCACGGGCAAAACAGACTTGACTTGGGGAAATTAATTGAATTTATCACCGATCAAATCAGAGCAGGATAATGAGAAGCAAAACAAACCTCAAAAATACCTTCCCCCCACCCCTCCCTCTTTCCCGGGCTCTACCTCCTCCCTCCTCCAGTGGTGCAGGCAGACAGGGAATGGGGGTTATGGTCAGTTCATAACAAGCTGTTTCTGCCACTGCTCAGGGAGAGGAGTCATTGCTCTGCTCCACCACGGGGTCCCTCCCACGGGAGACAGTCCTCCATGAACTTCTCCAGAGTGAGTCCATCTTCCCAGGCAACAGTTTTTCATGAACTGCTGCAACGTGGGTCACTTTCCACGAGGTGCAGTCCTTCATCCCTCCCAGGATCTTGCCCACCCCCAACCCCTTGATGGGAGATAGAATGTTGGGAGACAGCAATGATGCTGTGCCAGCGCTGCTCAGCAGCAGCCAAAATACTGGTGTGTTCTCAACACCTTTCGAGCTCCCGATGCAAAGCACGGCACTTTGAAAGTTGCTATGGGAAAATGAACTCCAGCTCAGCCACACCCAATACAGCATTTTGAACAGGCTTTTTGAACCCTAAGTATACAAGGCAGGCAGCAGGCCTGTTAGGAATTGGGCATCCATTAAATCCATGGGATTCATAAACTGTGAGCATGTCTTGGGGAGGATGTGAGCTGTTTTGGAAGTCTACACATGTGGATGGGGGAGTATTTGGGTCCTAAAGAATCTAGTACAGATGTTGGTGGGTTGCATGTGTGAGTTTAATGTTGGGAGATTTTTCTGGTGCTTTTTTGTGCTGTTACTAAAGGGCTAGGGTTGTTAAGTCTTGTGTGTGTAGGTTTTTGGTGGAGAAAAGCTGTTGGTGGGTTGTACAGGGTTTACTGCCGTGTAAATAAGGGTGTTGGTGGGTTGTGGCAGTAAGATCTTTCCTTGTATGTTCCCAGAATGCTTGTCCTCCCAATATGCGAGGGAGATGTTAGAAGGGTCATGCAGGAAATGTCTATCCCTCTTTATCACACCATTTTTGACAGGGATGAGTGTCTCTCTATGTCAAAATGTGAAGGTTTGAGGAGGATTGTTCCAGGGTGCTCTAGACCCTTCACCAGCATGCAAAGGGAGGGGGAGGGAATGTCTCAGCATATTCCTTGCTAAATGAACTCAATTATATGGACGTGGGATTTTAATGCTGTGTATGGCTTTAGGTTTTCTAGTCCTCTGAGAAGTAGGAATTGAAGTAGCACTGCTAGATTAAAAAAAAGGAATGTTTGTGGTTTGCATTGCTCCTCCCCATTATTTGTTGAACAGTGTAGTCTTGTACTACCAAGCTCTGTTTGTTTTCTACAAATGCTGAATTTGTCAGTGAGTTGTGGTGCTATGGAATAACACGGCAGCCTGTTTCTTGTTGAAAAGTAATTGATTTAGCTTCAGAATATTGTATGAAGAAACTTCAGGAGACTTAATGTCGCAGCATATGTCACAGTCGAGATGGCCATTGTGAAAAACGCCAATCAGTTGTTTTTAAAATTTTAAAAATTTAATAGTAATAAAATGGTTATGAAAATCATAATACAATTAGAGTAATAATAATTTGGACAATTTGAATTAGGACAATATGAGACAATAGAAACAAAGAGTTAGGGACGTCTGGGTACCTTTTTCTGGGCACCACAAGCCCGAAAAAGGACACCCGTTAACAAAGGATTAACCCTTAAAAACAATAGCCTGTTGCATATTCATACACCTCATACATGACGCATAAATTCCATTCAAATACAGGATTCTGTCTGGTCATCGTCAACTTCTTCCTCATAAGCCTAATGGCGTCATCCTGGCTGTCCGAGGTGGAAAGAAGTTAGCTTCTCCTGATAATGGAGCAATAAATTCCCTTTCTCTGAAAGATTTAGGTGTCCTGTGACTACTATCTCAGTGCGAGTCCTTTCTTTAGGAATAAAAAAAGTATCCTACATAGCATAGTTTCTATTTTAACATTTTGTTATAACCTAAAACTATATTTACCACACTACTTAAGAGAATACAGCATTACCTTCTAACACAACACATATAATATTCATTTTAATATTTGCAAAAAGCCAATCATAAAATACGCATTTTTCACAGCCATGATATACAGAGTAACACCATACCACTTCAGAAGGCTTCAAGCATCTGCCCTTCTTTAGTCCAACCTTTTCTACTCCTCATCGTTCGTACACTGCACCTGCGTGCCTTCTGTTCCCTCTCTTGATTGGTCCGTACACCTCGGCACTCCGTGTCTCATTGCTTTCAGTACTGTTCACCTGCTTTTCACAGTTGTAGCCCATTAGGGATGAGGCTTGGCCACAGCCCCACTCCCAATTACCACAAACTGTGTACCTACAACTTAATACTACAATACTATGGTTGCGTAATACTTGTGTGAAAATCATCATTCTGAAATCCATTGCATCACCAAATACTGCTGATAAAGGCTTCCATTTAGTATCTCTCTCTCAAACTATGTGCCAGTCGGAATACTATCCCGATATAAAAGGATGAAGAGCTACATATACACATATTAAAAAAAAAACCAGGAATATTCTACATTCACATTCTTGAAAGATCCCATTAAATTTATAGTGTTTTTCAAAATGTACATCCACTTTACAGGTCTTATCTAGCTTAAAGTTTCTATGCAAATACTTTTAATTTATTCCTGAAGTAGCTTCCTGGAGAGTCCCACAGTACTTTAGTCCAGAAGGATTATTATGCACATGAGATTTCCAAGTTTAAATTAATGTTATGTTTAAATAGAATTTGAGGAGGGGTTTATTTTAACTTTCTCATTCACAACTTTAATAAACATAGGTAGACAATTATGTAGGACTCCTGAAAAATAGCAAAACAAAAGACTTCTAAAGGAACATCCTAGAGGACACATGGGTCAGAATTTCTAGATCTAGGTTTCTCAGTCACCCATCTTTCATATCCGGGGGAGGGGGGAAGAAAAAAAGACTAAACTGATTTGAGACTATACATGACTATGACAGAGTTATGGAGTATACAACATTTTCCAAAAGATATATGTGAGCTATCAAAGAGCATCCAAGTGTGAAAAATGCATATTATATGATTGGCCTTTTGCAAATATTAAAATGAATATTATATGTGTTATGTTAGAAAGGTATGCTGTATTAATCCTTTTAAGTAGTGTGTTATAGTTTTAGGCTACAACATAATATTAAAATAGAAACTATGCGATGTAAGATACTTTTCTAACTAGCTCAAGGAATGGATAAGATAATCAAGAAATTCTTTGCACAGAGATAACAACAACAAGACACTAAAATCCCAAAAGAGAAGAATTATTGCCTCCTTATCGAGAAGAACCAGGCTCCTTCTACCTCCTTTCAGACTCCACGGAGCCAAACCGTGATTTACAAGATGAAGGGGGGAAAGTTGGCAATAAACAGAAAAATCCCTAGTTTGAAAAGAATGTTTGCATCATGTATGAGATATATGAATATGCAACAGGCTATTGCTTTTAAGGGTTAATTCTTTGTTAGTGGACATGCTTTTTTAGGAAAGCATCTGAACGTTCGTAATTCTTTGCTTTTTTATTGTCCTAACTCTGATTGTCCAAATTCTTATTGCTCTAATTTGTATTACTATTTTTATAACCATTTTATTACTATTAAACTTTTAACATTTTAAAACAAGTGATTGGCGTTTTTCACTCAAGTATTACGCAATCATAGTATTGTAGTATTAAGTTGTAGG
>NW_005054862.1:0-113 GCF_000277835.1 Geospiza fortis
GAAGAGGAGGGAGGGATGAACGGGAGAACAGCTCTCGAGAAAAGGTTTGTGAAGAAGCCAGGCAGGGCGGCAGCCTCCGGGCACCTGCGGGATCACCCCAGCCCCACGCACCG
>NW_005054862.1:918-3150 GCF_000277835.1 Geospiza fortis
TGGGGTCACTGTTAATCTCCAGCTCCAGATGGCTTTTGGAGAACCCCATGGCTGGAGGCGGCACAGCCTCACAAGCATTCCTTGGTGGGTGCTCCCTAACCCCACAAGACCCCCTCAAACCTCCATTATCCTCATGTTTCTCTTGTCCCTTCCTGTCACTGACAAAGCTCAGCCTGAGCCAATTCACAGCAGTTTCCTAATGGCCCATCAATTAGAAGCTGGAGAGCTCCGAGCTCTCTCTTTCTCCCCTTATCAGTTACTGCCCGATTGGTGTCATTGTGCGCTTTGTTCATCACTTTCCCTTTTCCTTGTCCTTCCCTTGGAAGGAAAATGGTTCTGATGTGAGCCTTAGAGAACCTGACACTCTCACCTTTCACATGCCCTGATTGTGGCCTCAGCTGAACTTGCTCGGCCCAAGGAGCCCCTGAAGATGCTGAAAAGCTCCTGTCCTCAAAGGAAATGGGTTCTCTAGAGCAAGTCTCTGGAGGGAAACCTCATGTGGAGCTCCGTCTTTCAAGTGTCTCCCTCCAACACTTGCAGCATTGCTAAACCCTGGCATTTTCTTTACAGTATACGTGAGATGTTACTGACGTGAAGGGAAAGGGACCAATCAGTTTTGGGGGAAAGGTGAGTGTGACAGTGTCCTCAGGAGATTTGAATTGCTCCTCTACTCCAACCGATTTATTGTTTTCCCTTCCGCATGTTCTGCTATTGCAGGAAGATGCTGAATGCACATGCAAGGGCGTTTGTGGACACCTGAGGATGAGAACGAAATGTAGAGAAGTGAATTCCATCCTCAGGTGGCATTAGAAGTACACCTGCCTTACACAGCCAGGTGAGAATGTACCTTGCAGTATGGAACAGAGAGATTTCTGCAAGGACAGGGATTTCTTTATCACTTTATCAATGCAAACCCCTCTCATGCATTGACCTTCTGACCTGACAGCACTCCATGAATTAGCCCCTGTGTGCCTGTCAGTGCAGCTGCTTTGTCAGCTCCCAGTCCTGGCGCTCTCAAGGAGCAGCTTTTTGCTTTGCAAAGCAGCCTGAGAGCAGCAGCAGCCGCCGTGGCCGGAGGGGAGGCCGGGCTGTGTGTGGGGACTGTGTGAGCGCAGGTTGTGGGAGGGTTGTGAGGCGCGTTGGGGGTCATGCGGGGCCGTGCGGGGCTGTGCCCTGTCGGTGCTGCGGGCTCGGGGCAGAGGAAGGAGCTGCGGAGGCGCGGGCCGGGAGCCCGGCGGGCGGAGCGGCAGCGCCCCCTGCTGGCCCCGGCCGGCCCCGCCCGCGGCGGTTCGTGCCCGGCCGCAGCCCCGGCTCCTCTGCCCGTGGCCCCCAGCGCGCAGTAATACACGGCCGCGTCCCCGCGCCGGGGCTCAGCGAGCCACAGCGAGCTCGAACGCCCGTCCTCCGACAACAACAGCTGTCCTGCAATCGTCGGCACATCCTTCGAACCTCTATAAACAACTGCGAGGAATTCGGGGCTTTGGCTCGGGAGCTGACGGTAGAAATGGATGTAATCATTGCTCTGTTTCTTGGGATGTGAGAAGGTGATGTTGATGCCGGTGCCCTCGGTGGTCTCCAGGAATGGCTCCTGCTCTACCCGGGCACCGCCCGCAGCCACTGCCAGGAACAGAAAAAAACAAGACTGAAATCCTATCCTGCCCCACTGCACAGATCAAATCCCGCAGAAACAGTCAGGAAAGTACAGAGATGATGGGAAAAACAGTACCGAGGGGATTTCAAAATAAGGAGGAATGGAAGTGTCCATTACTGATTTGTGGAGAGATGAATGCGTGAATGATAGGAAAATAGCGTAGTCACTGGAAAATAGGAGGATGTGGGCGAAAGCGCAAAAATAAAAGAAAAAACGTTAGAAGGGCTAAGGACTGACTTTGTGTATAATAAAGAAGGAGAGGAATGGAACGCGTGTGCAGGGTTGAACATAGAATAGAGTCAGGAGGTTTCTGAGGGACTATAGCATGAAGAAGGGGGAGAGATAAAGAGAACAGCTCTCAGGCACAGCTCTGTGAAGAAGCCAGGCAGGGCGGCAGCCTCCGGGCACCTGCGGGATCACCCCAGCCCCACGCACCGATGAGCAGTGCCCCTGAGCCCCGGCTCTGTGCTCTGACTGTGCCGCCTCCTTTTCTCTCCTCTCCTCTCTCTCCATCGCCGCCAGCTCCGCCTCGGGGCTGAGCTCTGCGCTGGCGCCGCTCGGGCTGTCTCAGAGCAGTCGGG
>NW_005054862.1:3173-15622 GCF_000277835.1 Geospiza fortis
CGCTCTTCCAGCAAGGACATCCCAGCGAGAATCAGTTGGCACAGCTTCAGCTGCAGCCTGAGGCAGCAACAGGGCCCTGAACCAGGAGATGGAGCAGCTTCCCCGAGCTCTCTCTGTGCTCAGGGGCTGGAAACAGCAGCCAGGGATTTTCTGTAGATGGCAGTGAGGAGGCTGAAATGTTCCAGCAGCTGTTTGTAGCCTAGTCTCTTGTTGCAGAGAACTTCCAGAGTCTGTCTAGTCTGTGTTCCTTGTTTCCTTTCCACAGGTGGTTCCAGGATTTTCTGGGAACAACTTGGGCAACAGAGGCCAGTTCACTGCCTGTTCTTGGTTGTTTGATGTCACCTCCAAACTTGTGGAGAGTGTCCTCCTTCCCACTATTCACAACATTCATGGTAACATGCAACACTAGTGATCCTACTGCTGACCCCTGAGGGACCCCAGAGCTGTCTGCCAGCTGGGGTTTCAAGCAATGGCCACAATTTTTTGGGCCTGGTAGGCCCGACAATTTTCCACTCACCTTACCCCTCTCTTACTGATCCTTTTTGTCACAAATATGGTCACAAAGGAAGGGCAGCAGAGGAGGCCACTGCAGCTGTTTTCTCCCACAGTGCTGCATAAAGGGGAGCAGTCACCTCTCTTGAGCTCCTGGCAACACCTGGTTTAATGGAGCTGGAGACACTGTTGGACTTCTTTGACACAAGGGAATTTGCACTTTCCTTTTCAATTGCATGAGTTTCCAATCAGCCCGTTTCTCCTGCTTGCTGAGGTCCCTCTGGATGCTGGCCTGACTCTCTGATGCATAAACCTCTCTTCCCAGTTTGGTGTTGTCTGCAAACCTGCTGAGGGTCCACTCTGTCCCATCAACCACACCACCAGTGAAGTTGAAAAACAGGACCCATGAAGTCCTGACCATTTGGATGCACCACCAGTCACTGGTCTCCAACTTTATTTTGTGCTGCTGATCACTGATCCCTATGCCTGGCCAGTCAATTTTCATTCTCCCTCACTGTCTCATCCAACATCAACAGCTTCTCTGTGAGGCTCCTACAGGAACCACACAAAGTGTCAAAGGCTTTGCTCACATCCAGGCAGAGAAGATCCACCATTCTTTCTTCCTCACCATTCTGTCATATCACCACAGCACTTTGTCAAGAAGATCAAGCATAACTTCCCCTTGGTGAATCCACACTGACCCGTCCCTGGTGACTTTCTCATCCCTGACAAGCCTTGATTAGGAGAGCTTTCCAGGACTACCTGCTCCATCACCTTCTAAGGGGCTAAGATGAGGCTGAGAAGGCTGTAGCTCCCTGGGTTCTCCTTTCCCCCTTTTTGAAGACACAAGTGGCATTTGCTTTGCTCCAGTATCCAGTCACCATGCTCAGCTGAATGTAACCAAGAGTGACCTGTCAATGACAGGAGCCAGTCCCCTTACCACTTGTGTGTACATTCCAACAGGGACTAAATATGTGCAGTTTGCTAAGGATTCACTGCCCTGATCTTCCATCAAGGACGTGTGTTCCCTGATCCTGACTTTACCCCCAGTTTACATCTGGTATTCCTTAAGGCCAGTCTTGCTAATCAGGACTGAGGCAAAGAAGGCCTTCAGCACTTCAGCTTTTTCTCTATCCTGTGTCACCAGGGCCCTTGTCTCATTCAGCTGCAGTCCTACACTTTCCTTACTCTTCCTTTTGTCACCTTTGTCCTTATGGAAGCCCCTTTATTATGCCATTTGCCTTTTCTTCTTACAGCTGAATAAAACCTTCCAGCTTTTCTCCCCCTTTCTGTATCCCTGGTGCATGACAGGAGAAGGCAAAGCCAGCCACCTGAATTGTCCTGGGCTCTGTGTTTGGTGGGATACAGTCAAACCCAGGAATAAGGCCACTTCTTTGAGACCAAGGCCCCTGAGATCCCAATGGAGTGACCCAGACTGACATAATTTACTTTTAATGGATTCCTGCAGCATGTGGCGTGAGTCCTGTGCTGACGCTGATGTGTTTTGATGCAGAAATGCTTGGGCCTCTCATCTTGTCATGCAAAAGATGCCTTCATTGAGGAATGTGCCAGAAATAAAGCAGGAAGTGAAAACACAGCAATTTAAGAAGCCAAACCACAACTCACAGCATTAAATGAGATGGTTTGCATTCAAGATGAATTTGTCAGAAAATTATCACCTCCAGAAGGGATACCTCTGGCAGCCTGAGTCAGTAAAAGTCCATGGTGAAAGCCAGCCCAGCTCTGTTCTCTCTCATCCCCTTCTCTTGCCTCCTTCTCCTTTGGGAATTAGGTCAGTCTGAAACCCTTTCTCCTTCTTTGCTTTCTCTAAAAGGAGATCTCACCCCAATGGACCACTCAGCTGATTCCAGTGGTCTTCTGTGATGGTTCTGTTCTATCACTCCCTCTGCTCAGCTGGACAGAGGAGAGAAAATACAGGAGGCTTCTGGGTCGACATAAGGACAGGAAAGATCACTCATCAATTACCCTCATGGGAAAACCCAACTCACATCGGGGAAATTAATTTGATTTATTGCAATCCAGTCAGTGTAGGGCAATGAGAAATAAACCTAAAATCCAAAACCACCTTCCCCCCCCACTGGTCCCTTCTTCTTCAGCTCAACTTCACTGCTAATTTTCTCCTCTCCAAATGACAGGGATTTGGAGTTGTGGTCAGTTCAACATGTCTCTGTGGCTCTTTTGTGCTTAGGAGAAGGAACTCTCACACACTTGCCCTATGGCCTATGGGAGACAGTACCCCCAAATCTTCTCCAATGTGAATTTTGCACATGGGCTACAGTTCTTCACAAGTCCTGCCTGCAAACCTGTGCTAGCATGGGCCTGTCACTCATATGGCCACAGGCCCTGACAGGAGCCTGATCCAGCATGAGCTTTTATGGGGACACTTGGAGCACCTACCTCCCGTCTTCACTGAGATCCCTCACTGAGGGTTGTTTCTCTCACATTGTCTCTCCCCTCTCTTCCGGCTGCTGTTCCACAGTAGATGTTTTCTCCCTCCCCAAACATGTTATCCCAAAGGTGCTTCCACCATCACTGATGAGCTCAGCCTTGGCCAGTGGTGGATGAGTCTTAAATCCATCTGGTGTTGGCTCCCCCACAACCAAAACCTTGCCATGCAGCCCAAATCCAGAGGGTGCAAGGCAAACAGAGCTAGGCACTTCTCTGAGGGGCCCAGTGATGGAACCACAGGAAACAAGCACAGGCTGGAACACTGGTGTGAAACATAGGAAAGCCCTTATTGTTGAGGGTGACCAAGCACTGTCTCACATTGCCCAGATGACTTGAGGATTTTGCCTTCTTGGGAGGACAAAAGGAGAGCTCTAAGAGCAAGAGAATGAAACCCAACAGTGCAGCCCAAATGCCTGAGATTCTGAACACAAATGAACAGTGGAGCAAGTTGGGAGGAATGGAGGAAAGAGACATGGCATATCATATCATTTTGCAATGATATCATGGCATATCTTTAGGTGACCAGTCAAGGGTTGAAGCCCTGGGAGCAGCTGCACCCCTTGCAATCAACAAGGCCACAGGCAACATCACCAGTGAGCTCCAGGCCAATCTCATTTCCCTGCATGCATCCATCCAGCGCTTGAGCGGAGGATTCTGCAGACACTGACACATTCCTGCCCTGGAAATCCTGAGGCGTCCCAATCTCAGGACTCAGAAGAAGCCTCCATGAAGAAACGTCTATGAATAAGCCAGGAAATGAAAAGGTGGCAACATGGAAAACAAGCACCCAGCCCATGTCATTAGCTGGGATGCTTTCCATACATCATGAGCACCTTAAGAAATTATCACTTTCATAGAAGCCACCTCTGGGCCTGGGGCAACCCAGAGTGACTATAAAAGCCAGCCAGAATTCATGCTCTCTCATTCACTTCTCCTGCCTCCTTCTCCTTGGGATCCAGGTAAGTCCAAAGCCCTTTCCCCTGTCCTTTTCTGGAGAAGCAGATGCATGTTCCTATAGCCTGTGAGAGGTCTTAGTGCTGCTGCTGCTGAGGGGTCAGAGAAGAACTAAATTCTAACTTAGTGTCAGGATTTGGCTGAGGGAGCTCTTTATTGAAGACATTGCAACTTTGCAGTACTGTGTCAGGATGAGGCTGAAAACTCCTTTCTCTCATTACCCAGTTTCTCCCTTCTGGCTTAAGCAGGTACCATTGCAATTCTTGCAGCAGGATGATAGATTCGCGGCTGATGGCTCCTCACATGTGCCTGTGCTCTGCTTCCTTCCCTTCCCTCTCTCTCAGGTGCATCTGCAGCCCCAAGCCATGTCCTGCTACACCCGGTGCCAGCCCTGCCAGCCCTGTGGCCCCACCCCACTGGGCAGCAGCTGCAATGAGCCCTGTGTCAGGCAGTGCCAGGACTCCACCGTGTTCATCCAGCCCTCGCCCGTGGTGGTGACCCTGCCTGGCCCCATCCTCAGCTCCTTCCCACAGAACACTGTGGTGGGATCTTCCACCTCTGCTGCTGTTGGCAACATCCTCAGCTCTGAGGGAGTCCCCATCAATTCTGGGGGCTTTGACCTCTCCTGCATCACCAACCGCTACGGTGGCAGCCGATGCCGTCCCTGCTAAAGCCACTGGTGCAGCCCTCACGAGGACCCCCAGGAACCCAGAAGCTGATGCTGGACTGAGGACAGAGCTCCTGGCCATCAAATTCAGAGATGCTGAGCAACCAGTGCTGCCCTTCTGAAGGAGGGCTGGTGGGGCTCTCTGAAACCATGGCCAGTGTTTGCTTTCCCTGCCTTTCTCTTCCACCTCTCTCTTGTCTTCCATACTTCTGGACTGTAAGACTTTCAGAGCCTCTCTGGGGGATCTGCTAACCCCTGCCTGCTGTAGAGCAGGCAGATGGATGTCCCCTTGGCTCCCCAGTGTCTGCGCCAAAGTAGGCCCAGACTTGCTGCAGTTGCATGTGGTCTCTCACCACCACCACCAGTAGCCTCCTCTATAAGGGAACTAATTTCCCACTTCAGTGACAATAAAGCTTTCTGCATCTCATCCTCGGCCTCCCTGTAATCCTTTTTTGGTGTCCTTGTCTCAAGTTGCTGAGACCAAAAGATGTTGCCATGGGTGGTGGAGGAAAATGTGGGGACACAAGTAGACCATTGATTATTCCCAGAGGAAGGGGAGGGTGGGAAACACAGAAGTGGGGCCCATTCAGGCACTGTCCCTTGGAGCTGAGGAAGACATCCCTGACTTCTCCACAGACAGCAGGGATCAGGCTCAGCCTTCCAACATTTCTGCTCAGATATGACTCCTTGGTCTCAGAGTATGTCCTGCAGATGGGGAGTACAACTCATCTTCAGGGCACTCTGTAGACTCTTCCCACAGTCAGTGATGGGACATCAGGTCACCCAGGGGACTTACCCCATCCCAGAGCAAAGCAGGTGTGCCAGGAAATGGCAAGAATCATCTTTCTGGAGACACAAATCCTGCAGCTGACCAGTGATGGCCTCTGAACTCCCCAGCTGGGACAAGCTCACAGCAGGGCCTGCATTCCTGGTCATGTGTGCATGGCTTGCTTCATTAAGTGATCACAGGTGAACCCACAGGTTCCAGCACCTCCATCCCATGGCTAAACCCCACATCCATTCCCATGGATAAGACAGATAAATAGCAGGGAGGTGGCTTCATGGTCTGCAAATAGGCTCAAGCTGAGAACTTTATTGCCATTAGCTGCATCTCCACCTCAAACCAAGTAGAGGTCAGTTTTCTCTCAACCACACTGAAGCCTGGGACACAGGACTTGCAGAAATGTCTCTGCCAAGTCCAACACCTGTGTGGTGATCCTGGACAGTGCAGACAGACTCTCTCTGGAGGTGAATCTAACTCAAGATGTCTAGAGGATGAGAAGTGTGTGTATTTGTGTGTGTGTGTGGTCTAAGCCAGCTGACTAGTTTATCTTGAGTGTCAACAGAAAAAATAGGTATCTAAGGCCTGTAAAAATAGGTGTCTAAGGCCTGATCTGTAAGGGATCATTTTTTGTAAGGGTTGAACTAAGGCTTGAGAGCGACTATTTCTCTCAGCTGATGATGAATGGAGCAAAGATGAGTACCTCAATAGAAGACACCTTTTCTGGAGTCAGGGGAAATCAATTTTCCTCTACTAATGTCTTGTCGGATTTTGAACTTAGATCTTGAGTTCTTCAGTTAAAGCTCAAGACAGAGGCCTTAACTGCATTTAAAGGCTCTGAAATGAGGTAGGTGAGTCCTTTACTGTCTCTGTATTCATGTGCCCATAGTTGCCTTTAGTTACTTCTCACTCTGGAGGCTTCACGACCCCCTTAGTACTCAGCACTAAATGTTTGACTCCAGTCTCTTGGAACATGACTATTTCAGGCATTCCCATGCCAGCTGAGTTCCTGACAAGGTTCTCATACCACAGCTGCAGGTAGGAGGCAAACACTCAGCCTAGCAGCCACTTAGGGAATTGCATTGCTGTTCTTTAATTGGCCTGTGTGAGGAGAGAGTACCATTCATCTCTGACAAGCCCATAAGGCCTCCCAGAGGTCAAATTCCCTGGAGCACACCAGAGGGAAAACAGAAAACAGTCTCCAAGGTGCGGCCAGCTGGAGCTTCATTGTGTTAATGAGGTGGGTGTGGGGATGTTCTTATGCTAATGATGCTGGCGACTCTCTGGTGCATGATCTCATTATATGAAGCTAAGCTGGAGAGAGTTTACACTTTGTGTGTGTGCACACAGAGCTTCCTTCAGTGGAATTACAGTGGTGGCAGTGAGAGGGAAGAAGATCAGGAGTGGAAGCTGTCAGATCCTACTGGATGGAGAGGAAACCAGGTCAGGCAGTTGCCATCAGCTTGAAGTGAGTCAGCAAGGGGAGAGCTGCTCATCCACACATCTTCACCTGAATCCAGAGTTCCCCACAATAAATCTACAATAAATCTTTCCAATGCTCTCCATTAGCCAAGGGGACCATGGCTACCTTGGGAGGATGGTGCATGAAAAAATGTCATTTGGATCATTTCCACTGGCAAATCTGGTGAGTGAAGCCTGCCCAAGATGTGTAGCACAGACTTCCGATGCTTTGCATGTTTAAGGAGAGCTGGTTTAAGGGAGATTTCTTTACTCTTCAGGTACATGAGATTTCTGGTATATATTGTTGTGGAGGAAGATAGGAGAGAAAGGGATTATTCAGGTGGTGATTTAGTCCATCTGTCTTCCACATCCACCTGAAAATATGTTTTCTCTAGAGAACTAATCAAGAATTTCCCCTTGTCTGCAGGAACAGTTCAGCAGAGCTACCTTTAATGGGATTCAACTCAGAGGATTTTGCCTCCAGTCTCTGAGGCTGAATATCTCTGCCCAAGTTGAGATGTCTAACATCCAAGTGCTTACTAGACTCCTGCCTTAGACCTCAGAGACAACCTGGCACTTCTAGAGAGCTTTTAGCCATGCTTTTAAGACAAAATGAGCTATGTCTCCCTCATGCTTTTTCTCTCTCTATGAAGAAAGAAGGGGGTAAGCTGAGGAGCTGAGATAGGAATATTTTATTTCACCTTAGATATTTCAGCTTAGTCAGCAGAAATCCTTCCTCTGACTCTGAAATGGCAAAATTGCAAAGAGGTGGATCACACCCCTAGCAGCTATGCTGAGAAGCAGACATCAGTGAGGGAAATAGAGGTATTTGCAAAAGCTTCCTGTTCTCAGGCTTAGAAGAAAGCAAATATAGGAGACCTTGAGTAGTGACTGGCATAGCAACCTGCTGCCCTGCGTGGCTGCAGCTCAGTCTCAATGCTTTGTAATAAACTGACATAGAAGAGGTGGGAAAATCTCTTGCAGTGTCACATTATCGTGACAGTATTTGTATTCCTCATTTGATGAAACCACACCTCAGTATTGCCTGCCTCGGAAACTACAAGTTATGTTATTGCCTTGCTATTTGTAAGAGCTTTTTCCATAGCTCGAGTGCCTCAGCCTGGTGTCCATATTTTCCTAAGTGGGATTTTTATCTCACAGAAGTGACTACATTCCCCATGCTGTGAAGGAGATGCACAATCTGATAAATACTTCTCCAAGTGCTCATTTGTTGGGGTACACCTGATTTTCAGGGTTAGATCTAGTTGTGTTTCATCAGGGGAGGATTTCTATGAAAATTTTAACATTAGAAAAGTTGCCATTTTTCCATGCTGTGCACCAACTGCATTTTCAGGGATAGTGATTTTTGTTTTCACTACTTGTAGCATGCAAACATTCACAGAAATTTTTCTTTCTTTGCAGACAGACCTCAACACTTGGAAGGACATGGCAAATAGGACGAGTGTAAAAGAATTCATCCTTCTTGGCTTCCCAGGGACATGGCGATTCCGAGTCTCCTTTGTGGTGGTGTTTGCACTGATGTACACCCTGACAGTGATAGGTAATGCATCCATCATAGCCCTTGTGTGGAGAAGCAGCAACCTACACACCCCAATGTACTTTTTCCTCTGTAATCTCTCCTTCCTGGAGATCTGGTACACTACAGGTGTTGTTCCCAAAGCCATAGGAGTCATGCTGGGGACTAGCCAGACCATCTCCTTCAGTGTCTGCATCCTCCAGTTGTTCTTTCTTCTCTCTCTAGGCTCCACTGAGTGTTTTCTCCTGTCTGTCATGGCCTATGACCGCTACCTAGCCATATGCTGCCCCCTGAGGTACAGCTGCCTCATGAGCAGTGTCCTCTCTGTCCGGCTGGCACTCAGCTCCTGGCTGGGAGGATTTTTGGCCATTTCTCTGCTGGCCTTTCTGACATCCAGGCTGACTTTCTGTGGGCCAGATGTCATCAATCATTTTCTATGTGATATAGATTCCTGCCTTGCCCTCTCCTGCAGCGATACATGGCCTGTGGAGCTGGCAACCTTCCTGGTCTCCATAATTGTTGTGGTGGCCTCCTGTGTGGTCACCTTGGTCTCCTACATGTACATCATCTCTTCCATCATGAGGATCCAGTCAGGCCATGGCCGGAAAAAGGCCTTTTCCACCTGCTCTGCCCATCTCAGTGTTGTCACCATCTGGTATGGCTCCACCATGTTCCTGTATGTCAAGCCATCAGCCCAGAACTCCCTGGATGTGAACAAAATCGTGAATACCTTTAACACAATGGTAACTCCTTTGCTGAACCCCTTCATTTACACGCTCAGAAACAAAGAGGTGAAGCTCGCTCTGGGACGGGCTTTCCAGAAAAAGTGAAGTGACTTTTCACAGGGCATCAGTTGAACAAACAGATTCACCCCTGCCCTCCCATGACTTCTGCCCTGCAGAAGATCCCCTCTGAAGTGTAGGTCTGTGTGGACATCCCAGGCACTGAGAAGCCACCAATGAGCTCATATCACCTTACAGCCATCTCCGGCTGGGCTGAGCCTCAGTTCTGCGCTCCCACCCCCCTCTGTTCATTCCCAGGTAATTCAGAATGCCTCCCAGCCCTTTAAAGTGCTGTGCTTGGAAAGGGTCACAAACCCTGTCCATAAATGGTTCTGTAACAGAGCTGGAGGAGTGGTACTCCCACAGGTTTCTACCCCAGTTTGCCAGGTGCTTAATTTTGTCAGGGTTTGTCTGAATCTCCTAAAGAAATCCCAGCAACTTTAGGAAACATTGCTTTAGGAAGCAGACACGTGTTTCTCCACTTAGCCTGATGTTCTGTGATGTATCTAGGCCAGATTCTTGTAGCTATTTCATCAAATCATACTCTGATTCAAGATAAAATTTGGCAATGTCTGATATCTCTACTTATAGCCATTTTTCCTAGCATAAGACTGCAAACAAAATTTGCATAATTCCTCTTCTTTCCTCTCCTTAGTAACTCTGAATATACTCTCTTATTTTTAATTAAAATTATGCAAAACGGTGTGCTTCATTCTAGATGTGTCAGGGCATTTCCACATCTAAAACCCCACATCATTTTTAGCAGTACATTGTTCCACCCATTTTGGGCTTTGTTGTGGAAAAACTTTAATGTGATTGGCAAAGCACTCAAAGTGCAGAGCTGTGGAAGGCTGGCTGGGAAGCGAGTCTCTCTTTGGGAGGACATTAGCACTTCCAAACAGCACTTGCTTTTCCCCTCCCAATTTTCATTTCAGAACAGATTAACCATGTTCTCAAAGCTTTTCTTTTTGCGCACTGACAGTGAGGATAGTCCATGTAACCACTTCATAATGAGGAGGGATCAGCTCCTCATCATGGTAAACACACCTTTATGGAGAGTGTGGGATTCATTTCACCTGAGCGTAGAGCTCTCCAATTGAGATGATTGAGTCTGAACTGAACATCTGATCCTCCCTTATAGAAGCAATGGCACTTCTGGGGGAGATTCACAAACCTCCTGCATCCACCTGGGCACTTGGCACTTAGTCCTGCATCCAGACCTAGGCACCACTGCCCAAGGCACAGGCTGATTCCCACCCTTTGTCTGCTGTGCTCTTTTTCAATGGCATTTGGGAAAATGCCTGGGACAGTAGAAAGAGTCTGAGACTGGGTTTGTCCTCAGACAGACATCACTGCTTGTCATTTCTGCCTAGGAATGATTTATTTTAGAAAGAATTGTGTATTTGGAGTGTTGAATCCCTCTACAGTCCTGGAAAGCAACAAAAAGCAGGATCAGAAATGTCCAAGAAATCCAATACACAGCAGAGTGTCTGAGACCTGCTGTGAATTCCTCATCAACACTGCTTAGAGCCCTCTGAGATAAACAGCAGCATACAAGGCCTCACACAGGGCTGTCAGAGCAGATCCCTGTCACTTGGGAGAGGCAGGCTATGCTGGAACAGCAGCAGAAAAACAAATGTGTACCCTGAGATTTCTCAGGCAAAGGGGATGATGCTCCATGATCAACAGATTCCAATTCAAAGGGTGGGATCCATCTGGAAACTTAGCACCCTTGAGCTGAGTTTCCATAAGAAGTGCTGTAGTGGGGCTGCCCAAAAATAGGTCCCCAAACCCTTCCTTTAGCTCATGGGAGGAGAGGAGATCACTGAGGTGTTACCAGCTGCTGGACAGAGAAACTGGCACGGACTCAGGAACATGGGAGCTCCCTCCAGCACGGGTGATTTCCCTGAAAAGGAGAGACATTAAAAATAGTGGGACCACTCTCTGGCAGTGGATGAGTGCAGGATGAATCTTGTCCAGAGTCTGGCTAGTGGCTGTTTTCCACTTGCTGGTGCAGGGTAAGGAAGAGCCCTTCCCATCTTGGGCTTCTGTGACCACAGTGTCAAAACTGTAAGGTTTTAATGAGGCCTCCCTACCAAAGGCCTCATTCTCCAGCTGTGGCCACCAGTGGAGGCCCATGGAGATGAAACAGGAAGAAGAGCCAGCAGGTTACTTGCTCTGAGAATTGCAGTGCTATTGTAAGCAGAGAACATTGGCAAGGCTCATTTGGCTTGTTTATGGTGTAGCCTCCAATATATCTGCCCCAAATCAGGTTTATTGGACAGTTTTTATCATCAAAATCCCTGGATCTAGAAGCAACTGTGAAAGTCACACGAGTATGTGGTGCTTTACAGCACCACAGCATCCACTTCCAGGGATGGGACAGCCAGACCTTCTCTGGACAACCTGTGCAGGGCCTCACCACCCTTAGAGGGAAGAATTTTTTCTTAGCAACTCGTACAAATCTATCCTGTTTCAGTGGGAAGCCATCCCCCCTTCTCCTGTCACTCCATGCCCTTGTAAAAAAGTCCCTCTCATTGTAAAAAAGAGAGAGTTCATCTTTCTTGTATCCTCTTTGCGCACTGGAATGTGATTTAAGGTATCCCCAAAACCTTCTTCGGGCTAAACACATTCATCTCTCCCAGCCCTGTCTCCATAGCAGAAGGGCTGCAGCCCTCTGAGCAACTTTGTGACCTCTTCTAGACCTACTTCAGCAGCTTCACATTGGGGACCCCAGAGCTGGACACAGCACTCCAGCTGGGGTCTCACAAGAGCAGAGAAATGGGGGAGAACCACTTCTCTATAGCTGGTAGTCAGTCTTCTTCTGAGGCAATACAATTCTGGGATACAATTCCAGGGCTGCGTGTGAACGTTGCAGGTCATGTCCAGCTTCTCATTCACCAGCACACCCAAGTAGTTCTTGGTGGGGATTCTCTCAGTTTATTCATTACCCATTCTGTGTCCATCCTTGGGAATGACCCAACCCAAATTCAGGACCTTACACTGGGCCTTCTTGAGCTTCATGAGGATTTAATGGGCCCACCTTTCTGTCCTGATGAAGTCTAGGTTGTAGGAGCACAACACACTGTGGACTCTGCTGAGGAGACCTGGGGACAACTGCAGCAGGGCTGGAGCATTGTGAGGAAGGACAAGGAGCCAGACAAGGCCATGACATTTTCTGTGCTGTACAAAGAGGGCATGAGTTAAAACAAGCCAGAATTTTCTCCTTATAGCACCTTAGGGTAAAAACCAGTTGCAGAGTCGATGGACACAGGGAGGGAAGAAGTGACCATAGGAAGGGAAAGA
>NW_005054862.1:15652-24645 GCF_000277835.1 Geospiza fortis
GGCAGCCAGATGAGGATTGCTGGAATTCAAACAGCCCCACCAGAGTTATCCAGACTCTAATATCACTTGCCCAGCCTGGGCCCATGCAGTACATAAACTGAGCTGGAAATGAAAAGGCAGCAGTGTAGGAAATGAAAGCACAGCCCATATCATTAGGTGTGCTGGTTTGCATTCAAGATGAGCTTGCTGGAAATTGTTACCTCTGCAAAGGCTGCCCCTGGTCCTGAGGCAGTGAAGGGCAGGTATAAAAGGCAGCCCCAGTCTCTGCTCTCTCATCCACTTCTCTTGCTTCCTTCTGCTTGGGAACAAGGTGAGTCTGAAGCCCCTTCTCTTTCTCTGCCAAAGTGAGATCTCCTCTTGGTGGACATCTCAAGTGATATTGGCTTTCTCATATTTGGGGATTGGAGCATCTGGTTGTGAGAGAGGAAAGCGGGGAAGAGGCTGGCATAGAGAGAGGCTGGTGATGGTGGTGCCTTTTGCTTTATTTGCTTGGCAGAGAACTTGCTGAGCCAGGCTGCTCTTTGTAGGGCTCCTGGCCCAGTCTCCAGCTTCCCACTCATGATGGCCTTGGCCCTGTTGTGATGGGGTAACCAGGCTGCTCCTCACCCACCCACCCAGCCTTGTGCTCTGTTTCCTCTCTGATCTCTTTGCCAGGTGCATCTCCAGCCTCAAGCCATGTCCTGCAACACCCAGTGCCGTCCCTGCCAGCCCTGTGGCCCCACTCCACTGGCCAACAGCTGCAATGAGTGCTGTGTCAGGCAGTGCCAGGACTCCACCGTGGTCATTCAGCCACCTGCTGTGCTGGTGACCCTGCCTGGGCCCATCCTGAGCTCCTTCCCACAGAACACTGTGGTGGGATCCTCCACTTCTGCTGCTGTTGGCAACATCCTCAGCTCTGATGGAGTTCCCATCAACTCTGGGGGCTTTGACATCTCCTGCATCACCAGGCGCTACGGTGGAAGGAGGGGCCTCCCCTGCTAATGGTGCTGGGCAGATGTAGGTCTTGGGGAGTGTCCCCAGGATCTCCAGGCATGGTGCTAGACAAAGGAAGAATCTTCAGGTCATTTCTTTCAGAGGAACTGAACATCTTTAGTTCCTCCTGAAAATGCTGGAAAGAAGAGCCCAGCTCAGGCACTTCGAAAGCCCTATGTCTTTCCTACATGTTTCCTTGTTTCTGTTTTCATTGTGTCCTTCTGCCCCCCTCGGCTGCAAGGCTCCTCCAAGCCAGCCTGCACTCTACAGGCAGGGCAAGTGAATGCCCTGCATGGACTTCACCATGGCCAAGAGGTGAAGTGTCCTGCTTGTCCCTCCAGATCCCTGCACTGAGGGCCTGTGCTTGTAAAAACCTTGATTCCCTCTTTAAACTCAATAAAGATTTTTGCATCTCAGGCTGGCTCTCCAGGTTGTCCTTCCCTCCCCATATGCCCTTGCAAGCTGCCAGGGTAGAACAGTGTTGATCCTGGCAGGGGATAAGGTTGACAATGTGGTGAGATCCTTCATCCAGAAAAATGTGAGGTTGGGATACACTGCTGAGGGTCCTATGTGGGGAACAATCCTGGGGCAGAATGCAAAACATCCCCAGCTGAAAGGTGATCAGCCCATTCCCTTCAGTGTCTCTGCCCAGATATACCCCCAAAAACCTCATGTAACATGTAGAATTCCATGGGAGGTCCTGGAGACAAACCAACCTGCAGGATCATGGGAATTCAGCTCCTCTTGCTCTGGTCAGTGCTGGGGTAGACAGAAAATGTTCCCAAAGGATGTCAGTGTGTGGAATAGCCTCAGGCCTCATCTCCATCTTCACTGCCCAGTGTCAGACCATGGCCAGTACAAATGGGCAGCTGGGATGAGTTCCTCATTGCAGCCCTACCACCACACATAAAGCCCATGGCAGGACCCAGGTTTTGGCATGCATTCAGGCCTGGCACCATTCCCAAGTCAGTGCTGGGATTAACCACTCTGGGCATCACACTGGAGTCCCTGTGAACCCTCACAGGCCAGGGCAGTCCAAGGACAGTAATGGAAGCCCACAGACCCTTCACTGCTCAGGGGTACCTTGTTGCTCCCAACCACAGATGGTGCAGCTCAGCTCAGGCTCAGGGCCTCACAGGCCCTGCTGTGTAAGGTCCTTTTCTGGACCAGTGCTGCTTCAGAAAAGCTCTGTGCAAAGTCATTCTGGACACACTCAGCAGTATCTGTGAGCAGTCTGTGGCAGACAAGTTTTGTTCACTAATGTCCCCCTTGCTTAGTCTGATGCTCTTGGGCACTGTTTTGATCAAAAGCACATCAGAGGCCTCAGTCAGGAAGGGCTGGATAAACAGAATCCATCCATCCATCCATCCATCCATCCATCCATCCATCCATCCATCCATCATGGAGACTGTGTAAATTGCCCTTTTCCCATCTCGGAGTCTGGAATGTAGACAGGTGTAATTTTCTTCCAGAAAGTGAGGTTATGAAAAATCTCTTTGCCAGGATTTCTTCTCCTGGGAAGCTGGGAAGCTTCAGATTCTCCCTGTTTTGCTGCTTTGGAATGTAATTTGGAGAATTGTTTACCCAGCATGTGAATTGTTTTAACTTAATGACAATTCCCAGTCCAGCTGTGTCAGGACTCTGGTCTGTCATGGGTTTTTATTATTCATTCTTTTCCAGCCTTCTGTCTGTATCCTTTCTCTATAGTTCTAGT
Source organism: Geospiza fortis (assembly GCF_000277835.1). NCBI lineage: Eukaryota > Metazoa > Chordata > Aves > Passeriformes > Thraupidae > Geospiza > Geospiza fortis. The sequence continues at coordinate 18,339 of NW_005054862.1, forward strand.
ATAGTTTTAGTATATAATTTCTTATAATAGAATAGAATAGAATAGAATAGAATAGAATAGAATAGAATAGAATAATAAATCAGCTTTCTGAGAACTTGGAGTAAAATTCTCATCTCTCACCTCATCCTGGGGACCTCACAACACCACAGACCAATGGCTGGTCGGGGTGAGACAGGTATCAGGGCACTGAACACATCTCTCTTGGATATCAGGTTGATGGGGGACTGTGTAAGCCAAGTTCTGCAGGCTGCAGTTCTAATGAATGTCTGTACCCTGTGCATACCTGTTGGAAATACCCACGTTTTAGCCATGCCTTCACTTTATAGATTGTGGGTAACAGGACTGATGACAGCATGGCACAGAGTGTCCCCAGAGAAAGTTTGGCCTACTAGTGTACAACATTCTTCTTCCTTTCCACGACGTGGTCATGCCAGTAATCTCTGAGATTCTGTGAAGAACATCTGGTTTCACTATTAATGCAGAAATTTAGGGTTTTTTTCCTGTGATACTCCAAAATTTCTTTTTTGACTTTCACCCTCAGCTTAAGTGAGTGATTAAAAGGTTGGAACATCTCAGGTGTCTACAGTTCCCTAAATGTAGAGAAGGAGCTGATGAAGGCAAAGCTAAGCTCAAACAGCAGATGAAGCATGAAGGGACCAACAGGAAAAGTTCCCTGCACATTCTTCCTGCTGGAGATTTAGGGAAGAGTCTCTGAACTCCTCCATCTCTTTGGCCAATATTATTGTGATGCCCAGCCTCAGCGTTTCACCCACAAGACCCGCACTGCTGTCACTGGGTAAATTGCTAATTGCTAATATAGGGATGATCCAGCTCCTTGCTCTGCCCAGCACCCGTGGAATCCCCCACTCTCTCTCTGCTCCACAGGCAGACCCAGGGCACAAACACCACTCCTACCTGGGGACACTGTGACATCTGCACCACGGAGCGACTGCTGGGGCATCCCATCTGCCAAAAACCCTGCTTATTGGCTTCCCCTGTGCAACACACAATGTCTCTGTCCTTCCATCCAGTGCACACTAATAACATTTACTGTGATTCTTTAATTCAGTACTTATTTGGGCCAAGATCTCAGCCTGACACAGCACCAGGCTGATGTTCTGGATGAATACATTTTACATTGGCTCAGGCATGAAGGAAGGCTGTGTCCCACACCTGAAAGCACCAACAATTCACTGGAAGCAGATCCATTTGGACATGGCCTGAACAAGGATAGTAAGCAGGATTCCTTATTCTTTCTCCAGGATAAACCAAACCCCATCCTTTTGAACTCTCCAGCAGCTGTGTCCTAACCTGGTGAGGCAGGCAGAGAGGGGCTGCCCATCATGCTAAGGCAGTCCCAATCCTGTTACACTCAGCTAAATTCAGGATCTAAATTGGTAGTCCTTGCTGGGGCTTGGCATCACCATCAGTGGAGTATGAGCTCTGGAGGATCAGGACAAGCAGGGTTCAGGAAACTGATTGATTACAGTGCCTCTTTTTCAAGAGATTTCCAGGAGGTTGATGCCATTACCTTTCAGCTGCACTTGAGCTCCTGCTGCTTCGCAGAGCCTTTGCACAGAGCTGTGGAGAGTGTCCCTGCCATGAGCAACACAATCTATTTGTGAGGAGAGACAGGAAAGCACACGGGTTCATATACACCTGTCAAATATGCACCTGTGCTGCGTTCACATTAGTCTGGTTGCACACAAGAGCACCAAAGACATGAATACATGTAGGAGGAACACACCCTGCTGTGAACTCTGCTGAGGACATCAGGAGACAGGCGCAGCAGGGCTGGAGCCTTGTGGGGAAGGGCAAGGCCCCAGGCAAGCTCACAGCATTGTTTGTGTACTCACAGACTACTCAGAGAGTGGACAAGTCAAAACAAGCCAGAAGTTTTTCCTGAAGGCAGAGTTAGGTAGGATGGGGTCAGAGCCTGCAGCCCAATGCACACACATGGGGAGACAACAACAAAAAACCATCAGGGTGAGCTGAGGAGGGAGGGATAGAGAAGGATATGCCCATCCTCATGCACAGGAATCCTTGGGCATCCAGCAGCAGACTGAATTTTTAAAGAGGCAATACAAAGGACCCAGGGAATCACAAACTAGTACACCTCACCTCTGTGCCTGGGGAGATCATGGAACAGATCCTCATGAAAGCAACTGTAAGTCATACTCAGACAAGGAGGTGATCCAAAACAGACAGCAAGGCTGCTCTTAGGGCGAGTCATGTCTGAGCAATCTGGTGGCCTTCAAGGATGGAGTGACTGAAACACTCAGCAAGGGAAGACTGGCTAAACTTCTGTCAGGCCTTCAACACAGCCCACACAAAATCTTTATATCCAAATTGGAGAGATTGGTGTGGTGGGTTGACCCTGGCTGGTTGCCAGACACCCACCAAAGCAATTCTATCACTCTCCTCTACAAGTGGACAGGGGAGAGAAAATATAACAATGGTTCGTGAGTTAAGGACCAGAAGAGACCTCTCACCAAATACTGTCACAGGCAAAACTGACTCAACTAATTGAGTATTAATTGAGCATATTAATTGAATTTATTACCAATAAAATAAGAGGAGGATAATGAGAAGTAAAATAAGTATTATAAAAATAACCTAAAAACCTGAACATCTTCCCCCTACCTCCCCCTCCTTCCCAGTTTTATCTCCTCCTCCCCCTCAGCAGAGCAGGGAGGCAGGAACAGGGCTCATGGTCAATTCATTACAAGTTGTTCCTGCTGCTGCTCAAGGAGAGGAGTGCAAGTCCTTCCCCTGGTCTGGGGTGGGGTCCCTCCCATGGGAGAAGTTCTCCATGAACTTCTCCAAAATGAGAAGGAGGCTAGGAACCATATCCCACAGGCTATGGCTCCCCAAGAACTGCTCCAAGTGGGGCACTCTTCCATGGGGTCAGTTCTTCAGGAACCCTCACAAATTCATTCCAGCAAACCTGCTCCAGCATGGGCTTCTCTCTTCACAGGTCCCTGCCAGGGGTCTGCTCCAGCACAGGCTTCCCTCAGGGCCATGGCCTCCTCCCAGGCATTCACCTGCTCTGGTGTTGGCTCCTCCAGGGGCTGCAGGTGCATCTCTGCACTCCCATGCCCTCTGTGGGCTGCAAGGGCACAGCTGCCTCACCATGGGCTGCAGAGGAATCTTAACTCTGGAGTCTGGAGCAGCTCCTGCTCCTCCTTCTCCACTGGTGTCTGCAGAGCTGTTTCTCTCACATATTCTCACTCTGCTTTCCTCTGGCCCCAACTACACCCATGCAATAATTTTTTTCCTTTTTTAATGTGTTATTCCTGAGGCATCACTTCCATTTCTGATGGGCCCAGCAGTGAGTCTGTCTTGGAGCCAGCTGGCTTTGGCTCTGCTGGACACTGAAGAAGCTTCCAGCAAACTCCCACAGAAGCCACCCTGTAGCCCTCCTGCTACCAAAACCAGGCCATGCAAACCCAATACACGTGGATTTCAAGGCTGTACTATTGTGAATATGAAAATGGCTGGATGGACACAACTTTAGTCTGTGGCTTTATGACCACGTGGATATAGGGGAAGAGGAGCATGTCTCAAGGCTCTGTCTTGGGACTGGTGCTTTTTAGTATCTTTTTCAATCACAGGGATATTAGACTGAGTGTCCCCTTGGTATGTTTGCAGATGACACAAGGCTGAGCAGTGCAGCTGACACTACAGAAGGAGATTTCCATCCAGAAGGAGATTTCCATCCAAGGAGACCTGGAGAAACTTGAGAAGTAGGCCCATAAGAACCTGATGAAGTTTAAGAAGTTCAAGTGCAGGGTGCAGCACCTGCATTAGGAAATCCCAGACATGAGGACAGACTGGGAGATGAACTCATTGAGAGCAGATCTGTGAAGAAGGAATTGGGAGTTCTGGTGGATGAAAACCTAGACATGAGCAAACAATTTGCACTTGCAGTCCAGAAAGCCATCCTGGGCTGCATCACAAAAGGCCTGACTGGCAGGTTGAGGGCAGTGATTCTCCTCATCTACTCTGATTTTGTGAGACCCCAGACGGGTTCAAACATAGAGTCTTCAGCACAAGAAACACATGGACCTGTTAGAGCAGGTCCAAAGGAAGCCACAAAGATACTCAGAGGGCTGGAGGAACTCTGCTATGAAGACAAGCTGAGAGAGTTAGGGTTGTTCTGCATGGAGAAGAGAAGGCTTTGAGAAGACCTCATTGAGGCCAGTCAGTGTGTGAAGGGGGCTTACAAAAAGATGGATGCCAACTTTTTACACAGGCAGATACTGATAGGACAAAGTGGAATGGTTTAAACTAAAAGAGAAAAGATGTAGATTTGACGTTAGGAACAAATTCCTTACTCAGAGGGTGGTGAGGCAATGGTACTTCACATAGAAGCTGAGTCTGCCATATCCCTGGAAGTGTTGAAGGCCAGCTTGGATGGGGCTTGGAACAATCTCATCTAGTGAGTGTCACTGCTTCTCTTTATGAAGGAGTTCCATCCAGACCAAGCCATTCTGTGATTATATGATTCTATGAGTGCTGCAGTTTCTTCCTGAAAACAACACATCAAACAACCCCAGAAGAGTGATCAGGATAGCATCACTTTCCTGGTCTGGGCCCATGCAGTACATAAACTGAGGTAGGAAATGAAAGCACAGCCCATATCATTAGGTGTGCTGGTTTGCATTCAAGATGAGCTTGCTGGGAAATTGTTACCTCTGCAAAGGCTGCCCCTGGTCCTGAGGCAGTGAAGGGCAGGTATAAAAGGCAGCCCCAGTCTCTGCTCTCTCATCCACTTCTCTTGCTTCCTTCTGCTTGGGAACAAGGTGAGTCTGAAGCCCCTTCTCTTTCTCTGCCAAAGTGAGATCTCCTCTTGGTGGACATCTCAAGTGATATTGGCTTTCTCATATTTGGGGATTGGAGCATCTGGTTGTGAGAGAGGAAAGCGGGGAAGAGGCTGGCATAGAGAGAGGCTGGTGATGGTGGTGCCTTTTGCTTTATTTGCTTGGCAGAGAACTTGCTGAGCCAGGCTGCTCTTTGTAGGGCTCCTGGCCCAGTCTCCAGCTTCCCACTCATGATGGCCTTGGCCCTGTTGTGATGGGGTAACCAGGCTGCTCCTCACCCACCCACCCAGTCTTGTGCTCTGTTTCCTCTCTGATCTCTTTGCCAGGTGCACCTCCAGCCCCAGGCCATGTCCTGCAACACCCAGTGCCGTCCCTGCCAGCCCTGTGGCCCCACTCCACTGGCCAACAGCTGCAACGAGCCCTGTGTCAGGCAGTGCCAAAACTCCACCGTTGTTATTGAGCCACCTGCTGTGGTGGTGACCCTGCCTGGGCCCATCCTCAGCTCCTTCCCACAGAACACTGTGGTGGGATCCTCCACTTCTGCTGCTGTTGGCAACATCCTCAGCTCTGATGGAGTGCCCATCAACTCTGGGGGCTTTGACATCTCCTGCATCACCAGGCGCTACGGTGGCAACAGATGTCGTCCCTGCTAAAGGTGCTGAAAGAGCCCCAGCGAGACATCCTGAGGAACTCAGAACACAGTGCTGGGCAGAGGATCTAGGTTTTGAGTGCTGTTTGCACAATAGCTGACCGAACTTGCCTTTCTCTCCCTTTTCATTGTTTGCATTGGTTTCTATGTGTTTCTATGTTCCCCAAAGGCCGGCTTGATAAGGACCATTTGGTTTCTCCCCTTTGTGGGAGAGGTAGACCAATATTATGCAGGAACTATTCCAGAGCTAAGGAGCGCAGACTCTCTGCTGCTCTTGGTGCTGCCTGTGCTGCTGACCTCTGCTTTCAGTGGCTTTGTTTCCTTCTTTCATTTCATTAAAGTACTGCTGCATTCAAGTCTGGTGTCTGTCTGGTCCTTCCCTTGGTTGCACTTCTGAATGCCAAAGGAGAAAGGTGTTGCTTAGTCATGGAAGTGGCTGAGGGCATAAGGTGACCCTTCTCCATTCACAGAGGAATGGAATTTTGGGGCACCATGGTGGCGCAACTATTGAGGGTACCATCTCTTGGAGCTGAGGAAGACATCCCCTGGTCGCTCTGCTTTCAGACATCATCAAGCCTTGTCTTGATGTATCTTTGCCCACAAATACCCAGAAAGCTGGGAGTCCTTGAAGCAATAGCAGCCCCATGATTTCCTGAGGAAAGGCGCTCCTGACAGTGCTCCTGACAGTGCTCCTGTCTCTCTCTCCTCTCCCTCTCCTCGACATTGCTGGGTGACAATGATATCCCCAATGGTGCTTGCTAAGTGGTTTGTTCTGTTGTACCCCGTGTTCTCCCTGAATTGGTTTGCTCCTGGGTTTTACCCTCCCTCAAAGCTG
>NW_005054862.1:24682-47325 GCF_000277835.1 Geospiza fortis
TCTTTCCCTGTCTGTCAAGGCAACCCAACCCCTTATTCCAGAACCTTGCTTGCCACTCTTACCTTGGGCCAATCCCAGACTGCAACGCCCCTTTGGGATTCCCCATAAATTCGAAGCCCTATTGGCCCATGTGACTTACCCTCTCCTCCCAGATACCCTGATTGGTTCTGATCTGTTGATGTAATTCCCTCACTCCTCCCCTGATATCTCTCCATTGGTTGTTCGTTTGTATCCACCCCCTGATTTGTAACTGTATAAAACCCAATCACTGCTGCGCTCGAGGCTCTTTTATCCCTGTTTTCTTCACTTGGACTGAGCTCTTCCATCTTGGAACCTCAAGACTAGAGAGCCTTCTCCTTTGCCCAACCCCTGTTGTGGCTGTGGCATTCTTCACTATAGAGCAAGCAGCTCCTCAGGTTCAGTTGCAGTTAAAATCCAAATCTCAGTTGTTCCCCATTCCTGGAGTGGTGCTAGAATTTCTCCAGAGGTAGCCCAGGATCCACTGGCTGCATCACTGGACTAGGTAAGGGAGTGGAGGAGAAGGAAGAGATGAAGCTGTCAGCTGGACCCAGGAATTCTTCCTTCCCTTCACAACTGTTACCTGATGTCTTCCTGTTGGCCTTTAGCTGCTGAGTAGCCAGGGGAGACTTCATCAGCTCCAAGGAAAAGGAAGAAAAATCTACTGCAGGGAATCCCATTCTCTGCTTCCTACACCTATTTTCCCTGAGTGGACTGGAAGATTTTCTAGAGAACAAAGGAGGACTTGGAGGCCCAGGCTTGGATGCAAAACAACTTTATTCAGTGTAAAGAAGAAAAGGAGGTGGCTCACAGAGAGCATCAGATGCAGTCACTAAGATGCAGTAGAGCTCCTGCAGAGTGTGCGTCTGCTTGCCCAAAAGAGGGAGGGAGGGTCACGTGTCCCCATTAGATTGGCCTGAGGAGACATGGACAGCAAAGAAAAGAAAAAAAAGAGATGGAAGAAGGGAACAATGGCTTGATGTTGTAAAGACAATGTTCCAAATCTTTGTCTCCTGCCCAGATCTGTCTTCTGAGGTCTTGGAAGCTCTTGCCGAAGGACATTGCCAGCAGATTTAGCAGGGACGGCACCTGCTGCCACCATAGCAGTTGGTGATGGAGGAGATGTCAAAGCCCCCAGAGCTGATGGGCACTCCCTGAGAGCTGAGGATGCTGCCAACAGCAGCAGAGGTGGAGGATCCCACGGCGGTGTTCTGTGGGAAGGAGCTGAGGATGGGGCCAGGCAGGGTCACCACCACGGCCGAGGGCTGGATGGCCACATGGGAGTCCTGGCACTGCCTGACACAGCACTCATTGCAGCTGCTGGCCAGCGGGCAGGGGCCGCAGGACTGGCCACAGGGGTTGCAGGGCTGGCAGCAGGACATGGCTGGGGGTCACAGGTACACCTAGGATGGAAGGAAGGGAGAAGCACGAAGTGAGGACCAAGGAGAACCAGCGTTACCACCAAACACTCTGCAACCAAGGCACCTCCTGGCCCACATTGCACTGCCAGCTCAAAGCCCAGGAGCCACCTCAGCCAAGTCCCAGCCTCTCTCTGTCTGCACAAGACCTTCTCTCCCCTGCCCTCTCCCAGCACAAGCAGCTCCCAGCCCTGGGCTCTTGTAGCCCCTCTCAGCTGAGACCTCCAGCCAGGCAAGAGCTGCTCTTGAAGCAGCAGCAGGAGGAGGAAAAAAGGCTTCCCACTCACCTGATTCCTGAGGAGAAGGAGGTGAGAGAAGTGGATGAGAGAGCAGAGACTTGGGCTGCCTTTTATAGCAGTCCTGCACTGCCCCGGGCCCAGAGGCACCTTAGTGGAAGCCATAATTTTCTGTCCAGCTCATGTCAAATATGTGCCATTCCAGGTAATGGCAGGGGCTGTGTCCTGGTTTCCTGTACTGCTGCCTTTTCATTTCCTGGCTTCTGCCACGTGCTTGCCTAGGTGAGGATCTCATTCTGTAACTGCTGGGATGAGAATCACAAGAATTTCTGAGGTAGAAGTCTCAGATCAAAGTCTGTTGGCATCCCTTGTGGTCAGGTGATGTTCACTTGGGTCATTTCTGAGTAGTTTGGTTTTGTCTAAGTTGTCAGGAAATGGGAACCTCTTTTGTGCTTGTTGCCCACACACCCAAGGACTGCCACGTGAGGGGACATGACAGAGCTTCCTCCCCTCTGCTCTTTCTTAGCACTTGTTTTCTGTGTCTCCCCAGGCCAGTCTAAGTGGGGATATTTTGCCCTTTCTCCCTCTGCATGGCAGGCAGATGGACACCATGCAGGAGCTCCACTGCATTTTAGTACTGTCCCTGGTGGTCTCCTTTTCTTCCTTAGACTCATTAAAGTTGTTGTTGTGCTGTCATGCCTTGGCCTCCAAGTTCTCCTTTGTTCTGTGGCAACTCTTCCAATCTGCTCATGTACAAAGTTAAAAAAGGCAGGGGGTGGCACTCCCTGCAGTGGATTTTCCTCCTGTGTTCTTCCCCTTGGAGCTAACGAAGACATCCTTGACTACTGCGCAAACAGAGGCCACTAGTGAAATCACAAGTTCAAAGGGTGGCACCAGTGGGTATAGGATATAAAAATTCCTTTGCCTTCAGCCTTGAGTAATGCTCTAATCCATGTCATCCCCTGGATATCCATGGTCTCCTGCATGCAGAATAGGAACTCTTCAAGGCACTGCTGGGCTCAGAATAACTCAGGTACAGAGTGTCCCATGAAGCCTGTGAGGTTCCACACATGCTCCTGCCCTCAGTTTAGGACAGAGACGAGACCTTCTCAATTTTACTGGCCCCTATGTGTATCTTGCTATGTCCAGAAACCAAGGCTTAATCTGCTCCTGCTAAGACCCAAGCACTGGTCTCAGTTGCCAGCACTCAAATTATCTCCGGTTCCTCTTCACTCAGTGTGTGACCCTCATGGACAGCCCCTCCATGTTGGTCTTTGTGCTGAAACTCTCAGTGCTCTTGGTAGATCCCAGTTAATTACTAAAATACTGTGATAAGGTCCTCCCCAAGAGTCCTGTTCTCCAGGGAGAAAAGGCTACACTCCTTCAGTCTTTCCTCATAGCACAGGTTCTCCAACTCTTTTCTTTTCTTTGACACTTACAATGGGGTGGGAGCAGCTGCTGGATCAGGATCAGCAGAGGCCACATCAGGGGCATTTGGATTAAGCAATGGCTTTCTTGGGCGCAGGTGGGCCAGTCAGCAGAACCACCTGGGTGAAGACAACCACAAACCCAATGTACATATGACCAGGGCTTGCAAGAAGCAATGGTTTTCCTGGTGACAAGGAAAGTCTCCATCAGTTTTGATGCAGCAGTGGAGGAGTGCCAGATCTTCACAAAGGAAACATGATGAGGAAGAACAAGTGCAATAAGGTCTGCAGGTACTGATTGCTCCATGCAGGGCCATTCTTCACTAGGGTTAGCAGATACGTGGAGAAGAAAATGTTCATTGTATGTGTGGTAATTCCTGATTGCACTGACCTTTTGATTGTCTCATTCTTAATTATCTAATTCAAATGCCCAAGACTCCTGATAGCTGCACAGTCACAGAATCATGAGAATGCCTTCAAGATCATCAAGTCCAACCATAAATCTAGCACTTCCTGCTCTACCAGTAACCCGTATTTTCATATGTCACATTTACACTTCCTTGAAATCCTCTCCAGGAGTGGTGACTTAACCACCTCCCTCAACAGTGTGTTCCAATGCTTGATATTGAATTTTTCCCTAATATCCCATCTAAACCTCCCCTGGTGCAACTTGAAGCCAGTTCCTCCTCTCTTATCACTTGTTACTTGGGAGCAGAGACTGATACCCTCCTTGCTACAGCCTCCTTCCAGTGTTAGTGATAAACTTTCTCCTTGACCTCCTTTGCTCCAGACAAAATAAATCCAGTTCTCTCTAAAAGGTAGCTCATAGGTGGAGGTTTTATCACATGTCACTGGGGAGAGGAGAGAACACAATTTTTCTGAGTACTCTTAGTATACACTCTTAGTACAGCACTAGGGTCAAACCCTCCCAGCAGAAGCCCACCTGAGAGTTAATCACAGAGTAATGAAGGAAGCAAAAGAAAAACTGTCTCATGTCACGTGCAGACCTTGGGCATGTGTACAAGAAGCATGAGAGCAGGGTTGATTTCTGGCCACCAGAGGAGTCCAGAGGAATGACACAGGTACACATTACCTGGATGCCACTGGCCCTTAATCTAAACCTTCTTTGTCCACTGATGTCTTTCTACCCTGAAATCCTTGATGCTGTCATCCTGGCACTTTGAGAAATGACCCTTCATATAGGAAAGCACGTGGCAGAAGCCAGGAAATGGAAAAGCCACAGTGCAGGAAACTGGGACACAGCCTCTACCATTAACTGGGATGGTGCACATTTGACATGCACTGGTCAGAAAATTATGACTTCCACTAAGGTGCCTCTGGGCCTGAGGCAGGGCAGGACTGCTATAAAAGGCAGCCCAAGTCTCTCCTCTCTCATCCACTTCTCTCACCTCCTTCTCCTCCTCAGGAATCAGGTGAGTGGGAAGCCTCTTCTTCTCCTCCTCCTGCTGCTGCTTCAAGAGCGGCTCTTGCCTGGCTGCAGGTCTCAGAGGGGCTGTCATAGCCCAGGGCTGGGAGCTGCTTGTGCTGGGAGAGGGCAGGGGAGAGAAGGTCTTGTGCAGACAGAGAGAGGCTGGGACTTGGCTGAGGTGGCTCCTGGGCTTTGAACTAGGCACTGCAATGTGGGGCAGGAGGTGCCTTGGCTGCAGGGTGTTTGGTGGTAGCGCTGGTTCTCCTTTGTCCTCACTTTGTGCTTCTCTCTTCCTTCCATCCTAGGTGTACCTGTGACCCCGAGCCATGTCCTGCTGCAAGCCCTGTGACCCTTGCTGCCAGCCCTGCGGCCCCTTCCCACAGAACACCGCCGTGGGATCCTCCACCTCTGCTGCTGTTGGCAGCATCCTCAGCTCTCAGGGAGTGCCCATCAGCTCTGGGGGCTTTGACATCTCCTGCATCACCAACTGCTATGGTGGCAGCAGGTGCCGTCCCTGCTAAATCTGCTGGCAATGTCCTTCGGCAAGAGCTTCCAAGACCTCAGAAGACAGATCTGGGCAGAACATGATTCTGGGCAGGAGATAGAGCTTCTGGACATTCTATTTACAGCTTTAGGATGATTTCTTTCTCCTACAATTCCATCTTCTTTCTGTGCTGTCCATGTGTCCCCGGGCCAGACCAGAGGACCTGTTTGCCTCTCTTCCCCTTTAGGGCAGGCAGATGGACACCCTACAGGAGCTCTACTGCATCTTAGTGGCTGCTCCTGGTGCTCTCTGTGAACCACATCCTTTTCTTTACACTCAATAAAGTTCTTTTGCATCCAAGCCTTGGCCTCTGAGTCATTCTTCATTTTCTGGCAAGTCTTCCATATTGCTTAGGGAGAATGGTGGAGGAAGAGGGTTCAACTCCCTTGAAGCTGACAAAGTCATACCAGGCTACTCAACAGCCAAAGGTCCTCAGGAAGACCATGGCTCCAAAGTTTGCAAAAGTTGTTTAGGGAAACAGCAATGTCTGGGAACAGCCTAGAACCTCACTTCTTTTTTCTCCTCCCTTCCATTACCTGGTCTACAGTCCATGGCCTGCACACAGGAGCGTGGGTAGATGAGATACACTCCCTCAGCACAGGCAGGACTCAGCTGTTATCCCAGACATGCAGGGCTGAGGTAATTCACAAGTTTCCTATCAGTCGTATGCAGGCTAATGCAGTGGTAAATGAATTTCAGCTGAATTTGTGCAAATGTCTTAGGGCTTTATTTTAAATTTGTGACATTTCTCACCTGTATGAATGTATGTAATTTGTCCATTGAGTTCTTTCTGGATGAGGCCTTTGGTCAAACCAGTGCCCACTGCTGCTGGGTCAGCCTTTGACTGACAGTCCACGCTCACTTTGTGACCTCAATCCTGTGTTTGCACTGTACTGTGTTGTGCTTATCTCCAGGAGAGAGAACAAGTATGTTTGTTGCAAAAATGGGTTGCCTACCTCTGTATGGCTCCTTCTCCAGCCACAGTCTGTTTTTTCTCACAGTACCTTCATACCAACAGTCCTTGTTTGGGTCCCTGGCTATCTGTTATTGGTTTTTGAGATGCTTCATCACCTGGGCTTCTGCACCACCTGTGGCTCAAACATCCATATGGACTTGGACTGAAAAAGGAAGTAGAGAAAGAGATGGAGAAAGGGGGAAAGCTATATAAGCAATCTCTGAATTTGAGGGTTAATTTCTTTATAAACCCCCACATTTTAATATACAATCTGATTATGAAAATAAAAGGCAAAAAGTTTAACATCAGAAGGACAGTCACAGGGTGCAACATTTTATTAAGAACTTCAGTTGCTCTTGGTGATCATCCAAATAAAATGTCCCAACAGTTGTGTTTCCTGTCTTTCTTTGGTTGCTCATTCACCCTGTGAATTTTTCTACATCAGGGTGAATGGTAATCAAAATTTTCTGTCCATTTTCTCCAGCTTCCTTCAATGGCATTTTTCACATCCAGGTGAGGTTCATTCAATAGGAACAGGCTGCTGCTCTTAAGTCAATGCATAATTAAATCATAACAATTGGTAAGATATAAGAGGAGCTAAATAATTGAAATCACATCCCATAATGTCAACAAAGTTACAAGCACAAATACTAGGATACTTGCATGTACAATAATGTTGTCTACAAATACAAAATCACAAGGGGCTCTCAAACAAGCACATCCATTCCATCAGGCCTATCTCCATTGGGATTTAATCCTGACACAGTGATTTGGTATATGGTATATACTGAAGTCCCATGCACTGTTTACAACATAAACTGTGGCTCACAATTAGTGGGGTCATAAAGGAAAATTAATAGTTGCTACTATTATCTAGTTGCTAGGAGTAGAATTCCCTTTTGCACTATCCCAGGTTACCTTTTGAATGCCACCTTCCTTTGTAATTGCTGCTCCAGTAAATTGCACCCACAGGAGAGAAGTGGGTGTAGTGCAGAATGCATATGGTTACCATATTGATTAACATAAACAAAAGAAGCCAGGGTTTCAGCCTGTGGGTTCAGCTTGTTGGCGTGTCGACCCAATTTGGTTCCTGCTGGCAATGATTGCTCCTACAAAGATGATAAGCAGTTCTTTGATAGGTAACTCAATCTTCAGTGGGATGTGCTGGCGCAATTCCCGGTAATGTTCCTGGAAAGATAAAACAGTACAAGTCTCAGAAGAGCTGGCCTGGACAGGTTACCCCTTAATTGCTCAAGGTGTATACCAGCTTGGAGTAATTACGAAAGTACCTTTTTCCACTCAGAGTATCTCTGTTCTGTCTCTTTAAATGCAGTTGAGTTGAGTAATAAAAATGACTTTATTACAAATAACACACTTGGCATGGAAATTGGTGTAAATTATTTTCTACTGTAAAAACAGGGTAGTACGCTGTTGTTGGAGGTTAGGAGTTTTCATTTTTTTTTCTTTCTCCCAGGGAATTTTTTTCCCATTTGTTGCCTAAGACATGGGAGCAATGATACTTGGGAGAGAAAAGATGTGGCTGGCATGGGGAGGAGGGGGGAAGGGTGGAGTTGGCTGCAGTCTCTTAGCTGGGGAGTGAGCTTTGTGGCTAAGGGGGGGTTTTCTTTAGAAGTGCAGAGACACTGTGGGACTCGGCTGGGGGGGAGGGGCTGGGCTCAGCCCTCTCTCACCTTCTCTTTTGGGGGATCAGAGGGGAGATAGTTGTGGTTCTTTGTGCTGGACTGCTGCCGTGGGGAGAATTTGATGCCACTGCAGAGTTTTGTCCTTCACTGTTCCTCATTTCCATGGGTGAGCCTCTACTCCAGGAGCGTCTGTTGAACTGGGACATTTCCTACACCCAATCTCGCTGGGAGGGATGCTCACCATCTGCTTGGGTGCCTCAGGAAAAGCCTGGGACCCCAGTGTGCTCCCTCTCTCTGGAAGGAGCATCTCCTGGCTGTTTGCAGGAGCCCTGATGCCACTGCCATCCCCAGGACATCACATGGGAGACCTGAGAGCCAGGGGAAAACTCAAAACAACCCACTTCCTCCACCTTCTCTCTCCTTTTGGGGCTGCCCAACTCCACTGTTTTCTGCCCCTGTTCTGGTGGTTTTGCCACATTTTAATTCAACGCCCCACCTCCGCCTGGACCCTCGCTGCTCCTGCCATGGCTTCAGAGTTTTTTGCAATGCTTCATTTGCCTCCACGGGCCTGCTCACCTCTGTTGTTCCAGCTCACCTCTCCAAGGTTCCTCCTACAGCACATTTCACCATCCACAGTGGCACTGAGACCGGCTGCTCCCCGTGAGTTTTGCAAAGGGAGTCACCTCCCCTCTCCTCCACTGCCTGAGCCGCCATCGCCTCATGAGGGAACCGAGCTCGCGCCCCAGCGCCCCCTGCTGGCGCGGGGGAATCATTGCACCCGCCCTGCCTGGCCGGGAGCCAGCAGCGCCCCTGCTGGCTGTGCCCGGAACTGCACAAAAGGGGAAAGTGCGGGCAGCCGAGAGAGGCCGGGCCTGGATGTCTGGTTCTGTTTGGTGCTGTTGTTTGTTTGAGTTGTTATTCATGTATTTATTAGTAAAGGACTGTTATTCCTTTTCCTACATCTTTGTCCGACAGCCCCGCTTTTTCAAAGTTATAATAATTTGGAGGGAAGGGTGTAATATTTTCCATTCCGTGAAGGTTCCTGCTTTCCTTGGCAAACACCTGTCTTTTAAACAATGACAATTGTCAATATATGGTGGAGGGTAAGAGAAGCAAGAGAGAGACATTAAATGAGAGAAAGAAAGGAAGACAGGTTACCAGTCCTGGCTCAAGCATTGATTCAGCTGATGGAGTATCCAGGCAGAACAAGGCCATTTGTCTCAGAAAAGTGCTGTCCTGCCTCCACATGGCCCCTTCTCGAGCCACATCCCATTTGTTCTCACAGCTTCTTAGCAAGAACCCTAAGGTGGCTGCACAGCCATCAGTCTTTGGGTTTGAGACATGCACAAGAGTCCCTCTTCTTCTGTGCTCATACACTGGTGCTCAGTGAGATGGACACAGATATGTCTGTGCCTTGAGCTTTGGGCAGGAAGAGCATGGGGGGAAGCAAACAAGATCCATGGGGACATTGTGTGCCTGAGCTGTTATTTTGAGCCCGGCTGTGCCTTCAGGAGTTTCTGAAGATGCTGTGAGAAAAAACAGGATGTGGCTGGAGAAGGGGCTATACAGAGGTGGGACAGCACTTTCCTGAAACAACTAACCTCGCTGTAGTTCCTGAAGAGAAGCAAAACATGGGACACTACATGGAGACAAATGAGGTCACAATGTGCACATGGGCTGTGGGGGGTGATCAAGGTCACCAAAAATCCCTGAAACTTCCAACCCATTTCCAGAAAAGTCTGAAAGAACAGACTGTGTATGAGCACTCATTTGCATAGAAAGCAAGAAACCTATAATTGGAGCAGACAAACCTATCCATGAAAAGGTATCTCCCCAAATCTAGGAACTGCCCTCAGGACCTTGGACATCCAATGGACTGGACTAGCACAGGTGGATGGATGCTGAAGCCAGGACTGACATCTCACACACTGGATTGATGCTGGTACCAGGACTTTTTTTTCTCTCTGGTTCTCTCTCTTTATCTCTTCTCTTTCACCAAGGTACTTAATCCAAAACCCACTGCCATGTGCTTATATAGTAGGCCTGGGAGTACTATAACATAACCAAGATCCATTAAGTGTGTGATTTACAAATAAAACTTTATTTTTTTATGCAGACCCTCTGACTTTTTCCATTCCTTTTGACTGTGGGCATTTATGAACTTTGAGTGTTTTCTACACCTTAAGGGCGGGACCCCACAGCCTGCGTAACTTGATTGGTAGATGCTGATCCCAAATTCTGCATCACCTCAGCCCTGCATGTCTGGACAGCAGCTGGGTCCTGCCAGGTGCTGAAGGACTCTATGCGGTACCTGTCCCATCTGCCTTTGACCACATGTGCTGCTCATGGGCCCTAGCCTGGGTAATGCAGGGGAGGAGAAGGAAGAGATGAGCCTATGGGCTGGTCCCAGACATTGCTGTTTCCCTTCCCCATTCCTACCACCCTTTGGAGCTATCTTTTCTCTGTTTGCCCCTGGCTGTGGACTAGCCAGGGATTTTCTTCATCAACTCCAATGGAAAAGGCAGAGAGCTACAGAGAGTCCTACGCTCTGCCCATCCACCTTCTACCCTGAGCAGACTGGAACAGTTGCCATGGAAAGAAGGACAACTTAGAGGCCAAGGCTTGGATGCAAAACAACTTTAATGAATGTAAGGTAGAAACAGAGATGGCTCACAGACAGCACCAGCAGCAGCCACTAGGATGCAGTGGAGTTCCTGCAGGGTGTCCATCTGCCTGCCCAAAAGAGGGAGGGAGGGCAACACGTCCCCCTAGGCTGGCCTGGGGAGACACGGAGAGCAAAGGAAAGACAAAAAAAGTAGAAGGGAACAATGGTTCAGACACTAAATAGCATGTCTTAAAGCTCTATCTCCTGCCCAGAGCCAGGTTCTGAGGTCTTGGACATTCTTGCCTAAAGACTTTAGGCAGCTTTAGCAGGGACGGCACCTGCTGCCACCATAGCAGTTGGTGATGCAGGAGAGGTCAAAGCCACCAGAGTTGATGGGCACTCCGCCACAGCTGAGGATGTTGCCAACAGCAGCAGAGGTGGAGGATCCCACGGCGGTGTTCTGTGGGAAGGAGCTGAGGATGGGGCCAGGCAGGGTCACCACCACGGCCGAGGGCTGGATGGCCACATGGGAGTCCTGGCACTGCCTGACACAGCACTCATTGCAGCTGCTGCCCAGTGGGGTAGGACCACAGGGCTGGCAGCAAGGGTCACAGGGCCTGCAGCAGGACATGGCTTGGGGTCACAGGTGCACCTAGGATGGAAGGAAGAGAGAAGCACAAAGTGAGGACAAAGGAGAACCAGCGCTACCACCAAATCCCCTGTAGCCAAGGCACCTCCTGGCCCACATTGCACTG
The DNA here is from genome assembly GCF_000277835.1 of Geospiza fortis. Lineage (NCBI taxonomy): Eukaryota > Metazoa > Chordata > Aves > Passeriformes > Thraupidae > Geospiza > Geospiza fortis. The sequence continues at coordinate 35,713 of NW_005054862.1, forward strand.
CCCAGCTCAAAGCCCAGCAGCCACCTCAGCCAAGTCCCAGCCTCTCTGTGTCTGCACAAGACCTTCTCTCCCCTGCCCTCTCCCGCCACAAGCAGCTCCCAGCCCTGGGCTCTTGTAGCCCCTCTCAGCTGAGACCTCCAGCCAGGCAAGAGCTGCTCTTGAAGCAGCAGGAGGAGAAGAGGCTTTGCACTCACCTGATTCCTGAGGAGGAGAAGGAGGTGAGAGAAGTGGATGAGAGAGCAGAGACTTGGGCTGCCTTTTATAGCAGTCCTGCACTGCCCCGGGCCCAGAGGCACCTTAGTGGAAGTCATAATTTTCTGACCAGCTCATGTCGAATGCAAACTATCCCAGCTAATAATGGGTCTGTGTCATGTTTTCCTGTACTGCTGCCTTTTCATTTCCTGGCTAATTCCGCGTGCCTTCCTATATGAAGATCTCTTTCTGTAAGTGTCAAGATGAGAGCATCAATGATTTCCAAGGCACAAAGACGTCAGCACAGGCAGAAGTGTCAGATTAATTGTTATTGGCATTCCCTGTGGGGAGATGATGTTTACCTCTGTCATTCTTGTGGTCTTGGGGGTGGCAAAGTTGTCAGAAAGTGGTCACTGTTCTTGTACTTCTCTCCCACGTGCCCATGGACTCTGCTGTGAGGGGACATACTGCATTTCCACAACACAGATCTCAGCTAATGACATTTCCTGACCTCATTTCAATGTACAGTTTTTTGTTTGTTCCATGAAGACATGTGTGAGCACACGTGTGTTAGTCTAGGCTTGTAGTAAAGTCCCTGGTCAAATTAGCGAGAAGATAATTTTAGGAGGTATTCAAAAACGTGATTAACAAGGCAGTAATTTTTCACAACCAGTGTGAGTTCATGAGAGGAAAGCCCTGCTTGTCAAACCTAATTTCCTTTCACAACAAGGTATCCCACCTAGCTGATGAATGGAAGCCAACTGATGCAATGTTTTATGCAATTCTCTGAAGTTTTTGATACCATTTCTCACAAGATCCTTCTGGACAAAATGTCCAGGACACAGCTGGATAAATACATTGTGTGATGGGTGAACAACTGGCTCATGGGTCAGACACAAAGGGTGACAGTGGAGGGGTCATACAGAGTGTAGAGGTCGTGGAGATGATTTGAGTGCTGGCAACTGAGACCACTGCTCAGGTCTCACTAGGAGCAGATGAAACCTTGGTTTCTGGACATAGGAAGAGTCAATCACTAATCTGAAGATCAACATGCTGCTGGCCAAGACTGGGGCAATAAGAGAGGTCGGCAATGCCTCTGTGATGACGTATTTAAGAAGAAAATAAAACCAAAGTCACACAGTTTTTCTCCTTGTAGGGAAGAGGAGGAGTTGAGAACATGTGGGGGAAACAACATGGCAGCACCAAGATCAGTGGAGAAGGAGGGGCAGGAGGTGCTCCAGGCGCCAGAGCCGAGATTCCTTTGCAGGCTGTAGTGAAGACCATGGTGAAACAGCTGTGCCCCTGCAGCCATGGGGATCCACAGGGGATGCAGAGATCTACCCACAGCCTGTGGATCCATGGGGGATGCAGAGATCCATCCACAGCCCATGGGGATCCACAGGGAATGCAGAGGTCCACCCATAGGTCATGGGGATCATGGGAGATGCAGAGATCCACCCTCAGCTCATGGGTAAAGTGCCCATGCCGGAGTGAGTGGATGCCTGGAGGATGCTGTGATCCAGTGGGACACCTGGTAGAGAGGGGGGGGCTCTGCTTCCAGGCTGGGGCAGTCTGCCCTTGGAGGAGTGCACCCTGTGGAAAGATAGACCCACCTTGCAGCAGTTTTGGGAGGACTGTCTGCCCATGAGAGGGACTCCCATTGCAGCTGGTGTGGTAGGGCTGCTGCTCGTGAGAGTGGACCCACACCGGAGAAATTAGTGGAAAACTGTCTCTCTGGACTCCTCTCCAGGAGCAGCAGAAGAAAATCTCAGTGATGAACTGACCCAAAAACCCCTATGCCCTATCTCCCTGTGCTGTCAGTGGGAAGGAGGGAGGGTCTGGGGGGAGGAGAGATATATTAAGCAATTATTTTGCTTCTTATTATGCTCCTCTGATTCTGGTAGTAATAAAGTCACTTTGAAACTTTAAGTTGAGCCTGTTTTGCCCTTGAAGTGTTTTCTCCTGGTTCTTATCTCACTCATAAATCCTTTGTTATATTTTTTCCCTCTCCACTGCCCAGCTGTAGCAGGGGAGGGTGAGTGAGCGACTCTTCTCGTGCCAAGTGTCAAACCACAACACTTGCATAGCGTGAGTGTGCTTGATACCAATTCCAACTTGTGAAATATCTGAGAACTGAATATAACAACAGCAGCTGGGCCCTTTAGCCATGCACTAAAGGAGGTATGAGGTACGTATCTGTCCCTGTGTGCTGGCCATGTACACCAGACAACAGAACAGAGGAAAAGGAGGAGATGAAGCTGTGAACTGTTCCCAGGCACTGTTGTTTTCTATCTACACTACCAGTATATTTTGGATTGGTGGTCTAATCACCATTGGCTGTAGAGTAGCAGGGAATGTCTTCATCAGGTCCAAGGGAAAGGGCACAAAGTAAAATCCACTGCAGGTACTCCCACCCTCTTCTTCCTCTATCTTTTTTCCTGAGCAGACTGGAATAGTTTCTACAAGGAGTATGAGGGGCAGACACTAAGATGCAGTGGAGATTCTGCAGGTTGTCCTTCAGGCTCTCCTGTGGATGGAGGGAGGGCAAAATGTCCTCACTAGACTGGCCCAAGGTGATAAAGACAACAAAAGAAAGAGAGAAGTGGAAGAAGGAAATAGCAACCTGAAGCTCTGTCCTGTGCCCAAACAATGGAGACCTTAGCATGAATGTGAGAAGCACAAGAGTGGTGCCCCTTTCCTGACAACTTTGCCATAAACAAATCCACAGGCATGAAACAGGTTCATATCACCTGGCCACAGGGGATACTGCCAGCCTTGATCTGACCATTGTGCCTGTGCTGATGTCTTTCTGCCCTGAAGTTCATGAACCTCTCATCTTGACACTTAGAGAAGTTTGCATAAAAGAAAGCACGTGGAATGCACTAGGAAATGAAAAGGCAGCAGTGCAGGAAAACAGGACTCAGCCCCATTATTAGGTGGAAGAGTTTGCATTTGACATGAGCTGGTCAGAAAATTATGGCTTCCACTAAGGTGCCTCTGAGCCTGAGGCAGGGCAGGACTGCTATAAAAGGCAGCCCAAGTCTCTGCTCTCTCATCCACTTCTCTCACCTCCTCCTCCTCTTCAGGAATCAGGTGAGTGGGAAGCCTCTTCTCCTCCTGCTGCTTCAAGAGCAGCTCTTGCCTGGCTGGAGGTCTCAGCTGAGAGGGGCTACAAGAGCCCAGGGCTGGGAGCTGCTTGTGCTGGGAGAGGTCAGGGGAGAGAAGGTCTTGTGCAGACAGAGAGAGGCTGGGACTTGGCTGAGGTGGCTGCTGGGCTTTGAGCTGGGCACTGCAATGGGGGCCAGGAGGTGCCTTGGCTGCAGGGTGTTTGGGTGCAGTGCTGCTTCTCACGTGTCCTCACTTTGTGCTTCTCCAGCAGCTGCAATGAGTGCTGTGTCAGGCAGTGCCAGGACTCCCACGTTGTCATTGAACCCTCCCCTGTGCTGGTGACCCTGCCTGGCCCCATCCTCAGCTCCTTCCCACAGAACACCGCCGTGGGATCCTCCACCTCTGCTGCTGTTGGCAGCATCCTCAGCTCTCAGGGAGTGCCCATCAGCTCTGGGGGCTTTGACATCTCCTGCATCACCAACTGCTATGGTGGCAGCAGGTGCCGTCCCTGCTAAAGCTGCTGACAACCTTCCCGCAAGAACCTCCATGACCTCAGCACCTGGTCCTGGTCAGGAGATAGAGCTTTGGGACTTTGTAATTTGAATTTCAAGCCGTTGTCCCTTTCTTCTCCCATCTCTTTTTGCACTTTCCTTTGCTGTCCATGTCTCCTCAAGCCAGTCTAGTGGAGACCTGTTGCTCTTCCCTCCCTCTGCAGGCCAAGCAGAGGGGCACCTCCACTGCATCGTAGTAGATGCTTCTGGTGCCCTCTCTGAGCCACTCTGAGTATTTTTTCCTGTACACTCAATAAAGCTTTTTTGCATTCATGTATGTGCCTCTGAGTCCTCCTTCTTTCTGTAACAACTGTTTCAGTCTGCTCAGGGAAAATAGTTGGAGAAAGAAAATGGTGGGATTCCCTGTAGTAGATTTTCCTTTGTGCCTTTTCCCTTGGAGCTGACTAAGTCATCCATAGCTTCTCAGCAGCCAAAGGCTGGGAGACTTCCTCTAAAGGGTGTCAGGAATGGGGAAGGGAAAAACAATTCCTGGGACCAGCCCACAACCTCATCTCTTCCTTCTCCACCCCTCCCTTACCTGGCCCAGGCTCCATGGCATGCAAACAGAAGCACAGGCTGATGAGATGCACTCCCTCAGCGCAGGCAGGCAAAGCTGCTGTCCAGACAATGCAGGGCTGAGACAATTCACAGGTTGGGATTGGTATCAGCCATACTCAGGCTACACAGTCATAAATGACTTTTGGTTGAGTTTGTGCAAATGACTTACTGCTTCACTAAAGGTTCATATTTCTTCCACTTATGGATGGATGTTATCTGTACACCATCTTCCCTTTTGACCAAACCAGTGCACAAGAGTATCAGTTAAAGATGATGGACCCTGGTTTTTATAAGCAGTATGTAGCTTATATATAGCTTAGGCTTTTGCAAAGCATTAAAACAGACTATGTGTTAATGTTAAATGCCTTTATTTATGTTAAGAGCTATGTTGGTTCAATGTACTTTTGGAATACCTTATCTGAATGATAACAGCGAAAAGAACCAGGAAAATAAGCACCAAGAGAAAAATGCAAGGAGAGATTTAATACTGACCCTCCAGGCTATCAGAAAGTGTCAAACAATGGAACAGAGCTTCAGGAAGAAATTAAATATGTAAATTTTATCTACAGGATGGCATGAAGGCAAGTCAAAAGTTGAGCCAAGCAAAAAAATTCTCGGAACATGTAAATCCACAAGAATGTTTGAATATGTATAATCCTCATGAATATGCATTTAACCAATGTAATGGAAAAGTATGTAAGAAAATTGTTTTAAGCTAATGGGCTTCTGGCAGTTTGCCAAGCACCTCTGCGCTGGATACTGTCCCTTTTATCCCTTATTAAACTTTTAAAAATTTTAAAGAGTGAACCTTGTTTCTCACATCCACTAATAGAATTGCTGAAAGCTTATAAACGTTGTCCAACTTCATAAAGAGTGATGTGGGCAAAATCTGCAGTTAGTTGCAGAGAAAACTTGAACTTTGGCAAAAGATGGGAGGGGGAACCTCAGCAAAGGAGAAGACCTGGTGTCCGTACCAGTGGAGGCTGAACTCAAAGAGAAATATGTTGTGGAGCAGCAACAGAAAGATCTGATTGAGTTGCAAATAGCCTTGGGGGCTGAAACAATAGCCCACCTCAGGGCAGACTGAGAATGGAATGCCCAGAAGAAGCTAGCCCAAAACCTGAAAAACCAGTTAAACAAACTTGTCCAAAGCCAAAGAGCTTTGGAGTTGCAAATTAACACTGTTGGGGAAGGTGTGAAGAATTAATTAGAGTTTTTCAGCCCTGAGGAAAAGGTGGACCTCCTTAAACATGATGTCACAGCCCTTGTGAGTTTAATGCAGCAAAACCAAACCCTCCCTGCACCCTTAACTCCACCCACTTTTAAAAATTGAGGAGGCACAGAGGGAGACAGGACTCCCTGAGTCTGGTATCCCTTCACTCCACTCTCCAGACAAGGGGTTTGATTCAGCAAAGCCAACCCTCCTTCACTTCCCTTCACCCCAAGCTCTGCCCACTTGTAAAGACAAAATTCATTTGTCAGGAGGCAGAGTACACAGTAATATTATCTCTGCAACAGAACTGCTTAAGTTACAAGGGAAAATTTGTAATTGTCCCAAAGAAAATGGAACAGAGAAGGTTTTTAAAATTTCAGTGATGGGGGTTGTCTTGGTTTAAGATAATTTAAAGAGCTGGGCAATCTAAAATGAGCAATCTTCCCTTAATTCCAACCAATCCCTTTCTACCAATAAAGAAAAAATTATGAGTAGATATAAGTGAAAAAATAGCAGTTTACTAATGAACAGAACAGGCAAAAAATAACGGTAAATTACTGTTAGATACAAAATTGTTGAACCTCAAAATACCCATGGGAACCAAGAGAGGCATGAAATTCCAGAAATATCCTTCCCAAGGTGTCTGCATGGTTTGAGGGACAAGGGGAAGACAGCATCACACCCTTTCCTTCCAAGATGGCAGGTGACCATGTGGTCCTGGGGAAAAAGGGACAAGATAATGGTAAATCCTACCTGGAAAGGCAAGAACCTGTAGAGGAGTTCTAGTGGCTGATGAAGACTTGCCAGCTCACATGGGATCTGCGCTGCTGCCACTTCCTCCTGCCATTCATGGGGCTCCCCTGGTGCTGCTGCTGTGCTCTGCACTCTGCCTGTGGTGGAGGGGAAAGGACAGGTCCGTCCACAGCAGCATAGGGTGGTCTGACTCCAGGAACTTGCTTGCTTTTTCACTGCTGGCAGAGTTTTTGAAGTTCATTTCAAAAAAGTTGCTAATTGTGAAATGCAGTTTTTACAAGTGGCTACAGTTGTAATCCAGAGTAACTACCTTCAAAGCCAAGATCTCACCTTCACCAAAAGGTGAAGAATAAGAGAAAAGAAGGTGAAGAAAAGAAAAATGTGCCATGAAAGAGAAAGAGTCTCTGTTTCCACATTCTTCTTTCTTGGAGTGGGGGCTAATCCATCTTGACCAGCTTGCTGGAGCATGGCTGCCTGTGGTGACAGGCAGCACCTGTGTGATTCACCTCCAGGCAGCTCAAAACTGCTACCTGTAATCTCTCTGAGACAATGGAACAAAAACAAAAAGAGAACCCAAAAATGAAGAAGCCTTTCCTGAAGCAAGACCAAGAGCCCATGCAGGGAGTAGCCCATGGGGATGTTTGGTTCACAGGAATGGGGACTGCGACTGTGTAGCCTGAATATGGCAGATATTGATATCAGCTTGTGATTCACCTCAGCCTCACACATCTGGAAGGCAGCCGGGCCTTGCCAGGAGATGAAGAAGTGTATGGGTTGCATATCTCATCTGTCTTTGACCATCTGTGCTGACCACAGACCTGTAGACCGTATGATGGAAGGGAGGAGAAGGCAGAGGTGAAGTTGTGGGCTGTCCTCGGAACTTTGTTTCCCATCTCTATTGCTGCAACCCTTCAAAGCCAGGGTTTCCCTGAAGACCATTCTCTGTGGGGTAGCCAGGGAAGATTTTGACAGCTCCAAAAGAAAAGGCATGAAGTAAAAATTCACTGCAGGGAGTCCCAACACTTTCTTTCTCCATCTTTTTCCTTGAATTGACTGGAAGAGTTACCGTGGAAAGAAGGAGGATTTGGAGGCCATGGCTTGGTTGCAAAACAACTTTATTAAGTCCAGACAAGAAAAGGAGGTGCCTCAGAGAGAGCACGTGGAAGACCAATAGGATGCAGTAGAGCTCCTGCAGGTTGTCCATCTGCCCACTCTAAAGAGGGAGGAAGAGAAAGGGCAACAAGTTCTCCCATGTTGATCTGGGGAGACACAGATAGCAAAAGAAAGAGATGAAGAGGAGAGAGGAGAAGAAAGGGACAACAGCTTGAAACTTGAATTACAATGTCCCAAAGCTCTATCTTCTGCCCAGAACCAGATGCTGAGGTCATGGAGGTTCTTGCCCGAGGATGTTGCCAGCAGCTTTAGCAGGGACGGCACCTGCTGCCACCATAGCAGTTGGTGATGCAGGAGATGTCAAAGCCCCCAGAGCTGATGGGCACTCCGCCACAGCTGAGGATGTTGCCAACAGCAGCAGAGGTGGAGGAACCCCTCTTCGCGCCTGCTGGCCAGCGGGCAGGGGCCACAGGGCTGGCAGCAAGGGTCACAGGGCCTGCAGCAGGACATGGCTCAGGGTCACAGGTGCACCTAGGATGGAAGGAAGGGAGAAGCACAAAGTGAGGACAAAGGAGAACCAGCGCTACCACCAAATCCCCTGTAGCCAAGGCACCTCCTGGCCCACATTGCAGTGCCCAGCTCAAAGCCCAGCAGCCACCTCAGCCAAGTCCCAGCCTCTCTCTATCTGCACAAGACCTTCTCTCCCCTGACCTCTCCCAGCACAAGCAGCTCCCAACCCTGCACTACCACAGCCCCTCTCAGCTGAGACCTCCAGCCAGGCAAGAGCTGCTCTTGAAGCAGCAGGAGGAGAAGAGGTTTCCCACTCACCTGATTCCTGAAGAGGAGGAGGTGAGAGAAGTGGATGAGAGAGCAGAGACTTGGGCTGCCTTTTATAGCAGTCCTGCCCTGCCTCAGGCTCAGAGGCACCTTTGTGGAAGTGGTTATTTTGTGACCAGCTCATGGCAAATGCTAACCATCCAACTAATAATGGGCCTGTGTACTTGTTTCCTTCATTGCTGCCTTTTCATTTCCTGCCTTCTGCCATATGGCTTCCTATATGAAGGTCTCCTTCTGTAATTGCTGTGATGAGATGGTCAGTGATTTCCGGGGCAGAAAATGTCAGCACAGGCAGAACGCTCTGATCAAGGGCTGGTGGCATCCCTTGTGGTCAGGTGATGTTCACTTGGGTCATTTCTGATTGGGTTGTTTATGGCAAAGTTGTCAGGAAGTGGGCACCGCTGTTCTGCTTCTTGCTCACATGCCTAATAACTGCAACGTGAGGGGACATGACAGAGCTTTTGATGTTCTTCCCGTCTTCTACTCTCCTCCTTCTTACTTCCTGCTCTCTATGTGTCCACAGGCTGGTGTCGTGGGGATGTGTTGCCCTCTCTCCCTCAGCATGAGAGTCAGATGGACACCCCACTGGAGCTCCACTGCATCTTAGTGGCTGGTCCTGGTTCCTTCTCTGAGCCACCTCCTCTTCTTCCTTAGATTCATTAATGTTGTGCATCCAAACCTGCGCCTCCAAGTCGTCCTTTGTTCTGTGGCAACACTTCCAGTCTGCTCGGTGAAAAAGTTAGAGAGGCTGAGGATGCTATGGAACAAGTTCTATTTCTTCAAGAAGTTTTTGCAGCAGTGGGAGAAGATGTTGGAAAATTCTTTTGACCTTAACACCAAGTATATGATCCCTATATTCTTGGTTAATGCTTAGTTTTGTAGCAGGCAGTGCTTAGTACAAATACCAGAGATTTATGTGGTCTAATGCTTCCTCATTTACTTGTATCAGTGATTAATATGGATTGGCCAATATCCTAGTTTTGAGTACAAGGTTTGTGTGTCAGAGTGAAGAATGATGGAGTAGTACTTTATGACCTGACCACATATTTGGGATACTCTCAAAAAGAAAAGATTCATCAGAAGATCTGGAACCATATCCAAACAAGTTGATGAAAATATTTAACCTATGTGCATGTATTCAAAAAAGTGATGAATATGTATTAGTTTTCAGAATACAACCTGGTCTGTTAGGTTAGTGGGCATGCTTAGAGGAGACATCCCCATGCATCCAGCTCTCTAATAAAGTAATGTCAGCTTTCTGACACAGGATATTGGTTGGAGAGTTTATTTCCCAGTTTTTGGTGGCAGTGGGGCTTTGAGCAGCTTGGTGGAAGGTGTCCCTGCCCATGACAGTGGGTGGGACAAGATTGTCTAACATAAACCCTTTGATGACTCTGTGATCTGTGGGCTGTCCTTGGCAGACCCTGTCTTCACCAGGGTCCATCTTCCTTTGTCTGTCTTGTAGTCCCCCTTGGGCACAGGTTTGGTCAAAGGCTTCCATTGGGAAAGCATTGATGGACAGATTACATCTATCCATACATGGCAGAAATGTGAATTAACAGTGAAGCCTAAGTCTTCTGCACAAACTCAACCTAACGTCATTTACCACAGCATATCCTGAGTATGGCTGATTCCAATTCTAACTTCTGAAATATCTCAGCACTGCATCTTAGGACAGAGTTGGGCACTGCATGAGCTGAGGGCCCCTATGAGATTGAGGTGTGATCCTCATCTGCCTGTGCTGCTGTGTGCAGGCCGTGGGCCCTAGACTGGGTAATGGAGGGGAGGAGAAGGTAGGGATGAGGTTGTGGGCTGTTTCCACACATTGCTGTTTCCCAGCTCTTGGGAAGAAAAGGTTAAAACTGAAAGACTTGGAGAGCAGGGTGATAGATTTGCAAAAAGTGACCTTGTAGGTGGGGAGGCTGAGAATATCGGGGTGGGAAACTTCATGTATTTACTGCGGATTATCCTGTCTCTCTTTTGAGAGATAATATAAAAGCTATCAGAACATTAAGAGGCATCTCTCACAGGTTGTCTTGAGCCTTCTGCTGGGAGAGGGAGAGATCAAAAACCTCAAAGGTCATAAATGCACAGAATTGTGATAAACTGCTTGTGCAAGAGGCCCCTTGCGATACTGGGACAGGCAGTGACCCGCCAGGATTGGACTGACCCTATTGGTGCCACTGTTCCTCTATTATGTGTTTCTGCAGCCTGGCAGTGCCTTGGGAGCCTTGAGTTAATGATGTAATGAAAAAAATCTACTCTTTGCATTTCAGCTGTGGTTTGGTGACTTGGATGTATCAATTCACACATCAACCCACTGCTGCTACCCTTTGGAGCCTCGCTGTTCCTGATGCCGTTGACTGTACAGTACCCAGGTACGTTTTCCTCAGGACCAAGAAAAAGGGGCAAAAAGTAAAATCAGCTGAAGGAACTCCCACCTTCTGCTTGTCCACCTTTTATCCTGAGCAGACTGGAAGATTTCAGTGGAAAGAAAGAGAACTTGGAGGACGAGGCTCGGATGCAAAACAACTTTATTGAGTCGAAAAAGGAAAAGGGGGTGGCTCACAGAGAGAACCAGGAGCAGCCACTAAGGAGCAGTGGAGCTTCTGCAGAGTGTCCAGGACCCTGTCCTAATCAGGGAGGGAGGACAACACATCTCCACAAGGCTGGCTTGGAAAGATATGGGGAGCAAAGGAAAGAAAGAGAAAAGTAAAAGAAGGGAACAATGCCACAATGCCATGAAGCTATAAAGAAATTATTCCAAAGCTCTATCTTCAGCCCAAAACCGTGCTTTGAAGTCTTGGACGTTCTTGCTGGAAGACATTGCCAGCAGCTTTAGCAGGGACGGCACCTGCTGCCACCATAGCAGTTGGTGATGCAGGAGATGTCAAAGCCCCCAGAGCTGATGGGCACTCCGCCACAGCTGAGGATGTTGCCAACAGCAGCAGAGGTGGAGGATCCCACGGCGGTGTTCTGTGGGAAGGAGCTGAGGATGGGGCCAGGCAGGGTCACCAGCACCACTCATTGCAGCTGCTGGCCAGCGGGCAGGGGCCACAGGGCTGGCAGCAAGGGTCACAGGGCTTGCAGCAGGACATGGCTCGGGGTCACAGGTGCACCTGGCACAGAGGGAAGGGAGAGACACAAAGTGAGGACACGTGAGAAGCAGCACTGCACCCAAACACCCTGCAGCCAAGGCACCTCCTGGCCCACATTGCAGTGCCCAGCACAAAGCTCAGCAGCCACCTCAGCCAAGTCCCAGCCTCTCTCTGTCTGCACAAGAACTTC
>NW_005054862.1:47436-53258 GCF_000277835.1 Geospiza fortis
GAAGCCATAATTTTCTGACCAGCTCATGTCAAATGTGCACCATCCCAGTTAATGGTAGGGGCTGTGTTCTGGTTTCCTGCACTTCTGCCTTTTCATTTCCCGGCTAATTCTCTGTGCTTTCCTACATGAAGGGTCATTTCTCTAAGTGTTGGAATGAGAGATTCAAGCGTTTCCTGGGGAAATACAATGCCAGGTGCATTCAGAATGCTCAGACCATCACATGGCATCATCGTCTCGGGACAAATATGTTCACCTGTGTCATTCCTGTGGGTTTGGTTTTGTCCAAGTTGTCAGGAAATGGGCGTCCGTCTCGTGCTCCTTGCCCACACGCCCAAGGACTGCCATGTGAGGGATCATGATACATCATTTTCTGTTCCTTTTCCCATCTCTCCATGATGGTCACTCACTGTTGCACACAGGTCTGCATCTGCTGGGAGGGTTGGACCCTGTTGCTGCTCAAACAGTGCTCAGAGAAAAATTGTGTGGGTCTCATTTGGCTCATGGTCTTTCTGTGCATTCTCTCTGTGGGTCCTCTGGGAATACCAGGAGTTGTCTGGGGCCTGATCCTTGTCCAGGAGACCTGAGTAATTTTCTGCCTCTCTCGTCCCCAGTATTTCCTCAGCAGAGTTCCCAGAACTACACATCTTTTCTGTTTGTTCTGACTCTTTGCTGACTCTGTGTGTGCATACAGATCTTTGCATTATTCAATGCAGGTATATTTGAGATGTGTTTGAGCACACGTGCCTCATTCTGTGCTTGGGTGACCCTCCTGAGGCCATGTGCAGGTCAGAGCAGCAGGACTCTTCCCTGGAGTGTTCATGATCTCAGAGAGAAAGAGAGAAACATGTTTCCTTTTCCATCAGGAATGACACTTTGTATGGAAGCTAGAGCTGAATGGTCACGTTTTAGAGCTGGCAGAGAACTAGCACTGAAATCAGCTTCTGCCTCCTGCACTCTCCATTTCTTGTTTTATGGTGAGGGAAAAACACCAAGGCAACCTGCCCACTTCTGCAGGTTGTTATCATTCAGTGGATCCCCTTTTGGTGGAATGTTGCTGGTGGCCAGGGTTGAACATAAGCTCTTCCTGTCCAGGCCAATGCCAGATGCATTTCTACATCTCATCAGCCTGGTGCTGACTGAGCAGGGCTGAGATCCCCGAGCAAATGATTCTTGGACCAAAGGAACCCATATTCAGGTGCCCATATTCAGGTGTTGCTCTACTGTGAGATGTAGGACAGTGTGATTTACCCTCATACCATAGCTGACTGCTGCTCCCTCCCCTTTAGAGGTTGTTGAGGGTCAGAATCTTCTTGTTTGATTCATTTTCCTCAAGGAATTTTGTCTCATAATTTGCTAGGAAACAATAATGACTGGGTATTTTACAATGAAAAAAGAAGTGGCCAAGTTCAGAGGAGGAGGGCATCTAGCTGCACTTCTCTTATCTGAGAGTTTCTCCTGGAGGCCAGAGATGCTGAGACATTAGGACTGGGAAAATGGTGTTGGGTGCAGCCCCTGGCTCTCTTTCTCTCTGAGCTTTCAGAGGGGAGAGAGACTGGAGCACTGGGGGGAGAATTGATCACCATTGCATAGATCCATCTCTTGCTGCTGTTGTTGTCCCATGGGTGGTGCTCTGCTTGTAAGAGCAGGGGTTGCACTGGGACTTTGTTAACACTCTACGTCTCTAAAAGAGGGACTTGTCACCATATGTCATGGTGCTTGGATCCCCACCTCTCCTTTCCTTCCTCTGCTTGGACACCGGGTGACACTGCTTGGCCCCTGCGGCTTTTTCGGCACTGCTCTGAGTTTTGCTGCACTGTAGCCCCCTGCCTGCTGAGACATCCCACGTTTCCAGCTACAGCTGCAAAGCTTCTGATAGATCTCGTCCGCCACCTCAGGATTTTTACGCATTCATGCTGTTCCAGCTTACAGCTCCTGTGATTCCAGCTGGGGCAGCTGTATCAGCTGCCCCTTGGGCTTTGTAAAGCCAAGCCTTTCTTCCATCCCTTTCCATCTTGGTCAAGCCCCCATTACTGAATGACCCCCAAGCTCTCGCCACAGCGCCATGGGGGACTCATCACGCGTGCCCTGCCCGGCCAGAAGCCAGCAGCGCCCCTGCTGGCTGTGACCGGAGGTGCGCTCCCCTCAGCCCTGAGTGTCTGGGCAGCAGCTGGGCCCTGCCGAGTGCTGAGGGACTGTGTGAGGTTTGGATCTCATCTCCTTGTTCCCAGGAGTGCTGGCCACAGGCCCTAGGCCAGGGAATGAAGGAAGGATGGGAAGAGATGAGTTGTGGGCAGTCCCCAATTGTTGTTGTTTCCCATCCCCTCTCCTTTGAAGCCGAAGTCTCCATGATGGCTTTGGATGCTGAGTAGCCAGGGATGTTCTTTATCAATTCCAAGGGAAAAGGACACCAAAAAAAAAATCCGCTGCAGCGAGCCACAAACACTGATTTATCCCCACTTTTTTGGGGCAAACTGGAGGAATTGTCCCACAAAAATAGACAACTCAGAGAACAAGGTTTGAATGCAACAAAGTTTTAATAAGTTTAGAGAAGAAAAGGACCTATCTCACAAAGAGCAGCAGGAGCAGCCACTAAGATGGAGCTCCCATGTGGTGTTCTTTGCACTGATCTACAAAGGAGTGAAGGACGGCAAGTCCAGACTAGACTGCCTTGGAGAGAAATGCAGAAGAGAATAGAACAAGGAAGGGATGGCCCAACGCGCTAAATACAATTTCCTGAAGTTCTATTTCTTGCCCAAAACCATGCATTAAAGTTTTGGACGTTCTTGCCAGAAGACATTGCCAGCAGCTTTAGCAGGGACGGCACCTGCTGCCACCATAGCAGTTGGTGATGCAGGAGATGTCAAAGCCCCCAGAGCTGATGGGCACTCCGCCACAGCTGAGGATGTTGCCAACAGCAGCAGAGGTGGAGGATCCCACGGCGGTGTTCTGTGGGGAGGAGCTGAGGATGGGCCCAGGCAGGGTCACCAGCACAGCAGGCGGCTCAATGACAACGTGGGAGCTCTGGCACTGCCTGACACAGCACTCATTGCAGCTGCTGGCCAGCGGGCAGGGGCCACAGGGCTGGCAGCAAGGGTCACAGGGCTTGCAGCAGGACATGGCTCACGGTCACAGGTGCACCTGGCACAGAGGGAAGGGAGAAGCACACAGTGAGGACACGTGAGAAGCAGCACTGCACCCAAACACCCTTCAGCCAAGGCACCTCCTGGCCCCCATTGCAGTGCCCAGCTCAAAGCCCAGGAACCACCTCAGCCAAGTCCCAGCCTCTCTCTATCTGCACAAGACCTTCTCTGCCCTGACCTCTCCCAGCACAAGCAGCTCCCAGCCCTGGGCTCTTGTAGCCCCTCTCAGCTGAGACCTCCAGCCAGGCAAGAGCTGCTCTTGAAGCAGCAGCAGGACGAGAGAAGGCTTCCCTCTCACCTGATTCCTGAGGAGGAGAAGGAGGTGAGAGAAGTGGATGAGAGAGCTTTCCTGCATGAAGGGTCATTACTACAAGTATTGGGATGCGAGATTCAAGGATTTCATGGGCAAAACCAATGCCAGGTTCATTCGGAATGCTCACACCATTACTTGGCAGCATCCTCTGCGGAAATATATGTTCCCCTGCATCATTCCTATGGGTTTGTTTTTGTGCAAATTGTCAGGAAATGGGCGTCCGTCTCGTGCTCCTTGACCACATGCCCAAGGACTGCCATGTGAGGGATCATGGCACATCATTTTCTGTTGCTTTTCCCATCTCTCCATGATGGTCACTCACTGTTGCACACAGGTCTGCATCTGCTGGGAGGGCTGAACTCTGTTGCTGCTCAAACAGTGCACAGAGAAAAATTGTGTTGGGCTCATTTGGCTCATGGTCTTTCTGTGCCCTCTCTGTGGGTCCAGTGGAAATACCTGGAGTTGTCTGGGGCCTGATCCTTGACAAGGATAGCTGAGGAATTTTCTGCCTCTCTCATCCCCAGTATCTCGTCAGCAGAGTTCCCAGAACTGCACATCTTTTCTGTCTGTTCTGGACTCTTTGCTCACTCTCTGGGACCATACTGATCGTGGCATTATTCCATGCTGGAGTGTTTGAGCACCCATGTAGCTTTCTGTGCTTGGGTGACCCTCCTGAGGCCATGTGCAGGTCAGAGCAGCAGGACTCTTTCCTGGAGTGTTCATGATCTCAGAGACAAACGTGCTTCCTTTGCCATCAGGAATGGCACTTTGTATGGAATCTACAGCTAAATGGTCATGGCTTCCAGCTGGCAGACAACTAGCACTGAAATCAGCTTCTGCCTCCTGCACTCTCCATTTCTTGTTTTATGGAGAGGGAGAAACACCAAAGCAGCCTGCCCACTTCTGCAGGTTGTTACCATTCAGTGGATCCCCTTTTGGTGGAGTGCTGCTGGTGGCAAGGGTGGGAGACAGGCTTCTCCTCTCCAGGCCAATGGCAGATGCATTTCTACATCTCATCAGCCTGGTGCTGACTAAGCAAGGCTGAGACCCCCTGCAAATGGTTCTTGGGCCAAATGTACTCATATTTAGGTTTTGCTCTACTGTGAGATATAGCACCCTGTGATTGACTCACGTAGCATAGCTGAGTGGTGCTGCCTTCCCATTAGAGGCTGTTGAGGGGGAGAATCTTTTCATTTGATTCTTTTTACTCAAGGAATTTTGTCCCATAATTTGCTAGGAAACAATAATGACTGTGGACTTGAAAATGAAAAAAGAAGTGGCCAAGTTCAGGGGAGGAGGGCATCTGGCTGCACTTCTCTTATCTGTGGGTTTGTCCTGGAGGCCAGAGATGTCGAGATATTTAGACTGGGAAAATGAGGTTGGGTGCAGCCTCTGGCTCTCTTTCTCTCTCAGCTTCTGGAGGGAAGACATACTGTAGCACTGTGGGGAGAATTTGTCACTATACTGTGGGGTTCCATCTCCTGCTGCCTTTTTGCCACTGTGAGTGGAGCTCTGCTTGTAATAGCAGCCATTGCTCTGGGACCTTGTTAAAACTCTACCGCAGTAAAAGTGGGACTTTTCAACATATGTCCCAGTTCTCGGAATCTGCACCTCGCCTTTTCTTGCACTGCTTGGATCTGGGCTGCCACTGCTTGGCCCCTGCTCCTTCTTCGGCACTGCTCTGGGTTTTGCCGCACTGCAGTCCCACATCTCCTGCCTGCAGAGATATGCCGCAGTTCTAGTTAAACTGCTGAGCTTCTGATAGATCTCGTCCACAATCCCAGGATTTTAGCGGGTTCCTGCCATTCCAGCTTGATGCTCCTGAGAGTCCAGCTGGGACTCCAGGATCAGCAGCCCCTCAGGTTTTCTAAAGCAAAGCTGTTCTTCCAACCCTTTGCGTCTTGGCCAAACTGCCATAATCCCTGCATGACAATTGAGCTCTCGCCAAAGCGCCCTCTGCTGCCATGGGGGAATCATCACGCGTGCCCTGCCTGGCCAGGAGCCAGCAGCGCCCCTGCTGGCTGTGACCAGAGGTGCGCTCCCCTCAGCGCTGAGTGTCTGGGCAGCAGCTGGGCCCTGCCGAGCGCTGAGGGACTGTGTGAGGTTTGGATCTCATCTCCTTGTTCCCAGGTGTGCTGGCCACAGGCCCTAGGCCAGACAATGAAGGAAAGATAGGAAGAGATGAGTTGTGGGCTGTCCCTAATTCTTGTTTTTTGCCCTATCCCCTTCATTCGCGACAAAATCTCCATGATGGCCATTTGGCTGCCGAGTAGGTAGGAATGGTCTTCATCAGCTCCAAGGGAAAAGGGCACAAAATAAAATCAGCTCCAGCAAGCCTGAAACATTGCGTCCGCCATCTGTTTCCTGAG
>NW_005054863.1:0-416 GCF_000277835.1 Geospiza fortis
TTTTGGGGTGATTTTGGGGATATTTTGATGATACTTTGGGGATATTTTGGGGTGATTGAGGGGATATTTGGGGCTCTCACCGCGTGTCCCTGAGGATGTACAGCACGTGCCTGTTGCTCTCCATTCGCGCCGCGCTGGTCACAGGGGTGGAGAGGCCCTGGGCCTGCCTGGGGGCACACGGGACCCCCCATGACCCCCAAATTCCCTCTGGGACCCCTCAGATTCCCTCTGGGACCCCCCAGTTCCCCCTCAGACCCCCACAACGTCCCCCTGGACCCTCCAATTTCACCCTGGAACCCCAAATTTCCCTCTGGGACTTCCCAATTTCCCCTCAGACCCCTCAGTTCCCCCCTGGGACCCCCCCAGTTTCCCTTTGTGACCTGTCATTACTCCCCTGGGACCCCCAATTCCCCCCT
>NW_005054863.1:5771-7331 GCF_000277835.1 Geospiza fortis
ATCGCTTCCGTTGTCAGACGTCGAGCCCCGCCCCTAGCAACCCCTCAACCAATCGTTTATTCTCTCCTAGACTAAGCTCCACCCGTGGCACCTGCTCGCCCAATCGCTGCCGCGCCTTCTCCCGCCCTTAGCAACCAAGCCCCGCCCTCCTAAGCAACTCGCTTTTCGCGCCACAGCAAAGCAGGAAGGGAAGCATCCCCCCCTTCCCGCAAAGCATTGTGGGATATACTCCCCCTCTGCGCGCCGCCATCTTTCAGCCTCGGACGCCATTTTGGCCTGGTGCCTCAGTTTCCCTGACGAGAAAAACGCCAAATTTAGGTGATTTAAAACATTTTTATTTCCCCGACGGGCTTGGAGGAGTATCCGGGTAATCCTCCTTGAGGAATCCCCGGTACAAACGGTGCATCCGAGCCACCTCGGCAGCGGGAGGCTGCTGCCACTCGTACCAGGGGTACCAGGCCTGGCCTGGCTCCCTCAGCGCCGGCGCCGGGGGAGTTTTGCCCACGGCCGCGTGTTGGTTGGAGAAATCCTCCTCAGGAACTGGCACAAAAGGGACCTGGAGCCACAGGAGACCTGGGGAGGGGAGATTGAGGGGTTTGAGAGGCGCCCAGCGGGGTTGGGAATGGTTAAAATTCAGAGTTTGGGGTTTACCGCGGTCTTGGGCCTGGGCGATGGCCTGGGAGAGGCGTTTGTGCTGCTTCATGCAGATCCCTGAGGAGACAAGGGACAAAGGGACACCCAGAGGTGACACCAAGGACACAAAGGTGACCTCAAGGACATAAAGGTGACCCTCAGGTGTGCCCTCACCTGTGTGGATGGGGTGGAAGATGACGCCTGAGTGGGGGCAGATGAACTGGTCCAGCAGCTTCACATTCTGGAAGGGGAGAAAGGGGTAAAAAAAGAAGTTAAATGAGGCAAAAAGAGGTAAAGGTGGGTAAAACCAGAGGTGAAATGGGTAAAACAGAGGTGACATGGGTAAAAAAAAAGGTGAAATGGGTAAAACAGAGGTGATATGGGTAAAAAAAAGGGGAAAAAAGGTAGAAATGGAGTAAAGAAAGAAAAAAAGGAGAAAACTAAAGGAAAAAGAGAGAAAGAAAATGGAAAAATAGTAAAAAAGAAAGAAAAGGGGAGCAGAAGGAAGAGCAGGAGCAGGGGCCAGTGCAGCCCCCCCAGATTTGCCCAAAAAAATCCCAAACTCACCCCAAAATCCACGAGCAGGTTCCGGTCCCGGCAGATGGGGCAGGGGTTCCCCACAGGCCTGCCCCGGCGCTAGGGGAAGGGAATGGGGCAGCTCCAGTCAGTCCCAGTAACCCCCAAAACCTCCCAGTAACCCCCAAAACCTCCCAGTGTCCCCAAAAGCGCCATCAAGAGGCCTCAATTGTCCCCAGGATGCCTCCAG
Source organism: Geospiza fortis (assembly GCF_000277835.1). NCBI lineage: Eukaryota > Metazoa > Chordata > Aves > Passeriformes > Thraupidae > Geospiza > Geospiza fortis. Next base: position 7,171 of record NW_005054863.1, read on the forward strand.
TGCCCCCTAAAATGGCACCTGAGGTGCCTCAGGAGCCCCAAAAATGCCCTCAGTACCCTCCCCGTGCCCGCAGTGCTCACCAGGCAGGCCTTGCGGGGGCTCTGGGGGGGCACGGAGCCCTTGTGGTTGCGTCGGTAGCCGGGCCACACCCGCCCGTCCCT
>NW_005054863.1:8400-9710 GCF_000277835.1 Geospiza fortis
AGCTGAGCGCCCCCCCCCACCCCTCCAAGGGCGTTTCCTCGTTATTTTTTTTCCTTTTTCCCCCTTTTAAAGCTCTAAATTCTCCCCGGGGATAACAACTTCTAATCGTTTCGTGTCTTTTCTTCTTCGCTTCTAATTTCTTTTTTTCAATTTTTTTCTCTTTTTTTTTTTTATCGTTATGCCCATCCCCCACCTTCCCCCCCTTTTTATTTTTCCTTTCCCCCGCTCCAGGTTTGGTTGGTCTTGAGAGACGCCGTCGCCTTTACCACGAGAGAAAATAAAATACAAACAATACAAAATACAATACAAAACGCGAACAAAACAACAACAATATATAAATATACAACAAAGAGGGGAAGGAAAAAACCAGGTTTTCTCTCCCCCTTTGCCGTGAAGAGCCGCCGCAGCCTCTCCGTCCTTTGGACCGTCCTTGGAAGCCGTTCCAAACCCGAAGGAAACTGCCACTTTAAAAACATATTTCCCTCTTCTTTCCCCCCAAAAAACAAAGGCAAAACCCACTTTTTTTTTCGAGCAGAAAAAAAAACCCAAGCAACTTTTTTTTTTATTACTATTTTTTTTTTTGGTTTTCAGTTTAGCTCGATCCACTCCTTTAGGGCTTTAAAAAACAAACAAAACCCAAGGGAAAAAAAACCTTTAAAAAAATACCCAAAATACCCGTCAAGCTGCAAAAAAAAAGTTGCTGCGTTTTTTTTAAAGCCATGATTAAAATCAAACGAATTTTTTGGCTCTAACACCACCTCCAAATGCCAAAATCCAAACCTTGAAGCGCTGTCGGCTGAGAAAAAAAATTGGATAGTAAGTGTTGAATTTTCAGCAGGCTCCCCCCTTACCCTTTAAAAAATACAAGAAAAAAACCCTTTAAAAAGTTATTTGTCACAAAGAGCAAAAATAATGAGAGGAAGAACCCCCCCCCCACCCGTGTGCTTGAGGAGGACGTGGGCTGTGCCTAAAGGTGGTGAAAATGGAAATTTTGGGGGGATTTCGGGACAAAAAAGCGGTTTCGGAGGAGGAGGAGGGGTCCACGAGCAGCTCCCACGGTTTAAAAAAAACAAAAATCCCGCAAAAAAACCCTCAAAACCCAAACCTCCCAAAAAGCTGGAAAATGGCCCCAAAAACCCGGAAAAAAAAAGTCGCGCGGTGGGGGAGACGGAATTCGGGGAATTTGGGGAATTTTCGGGGCATTCCCGGCGAGCAATCTGTACATAAAGATTGCAAAAAAAAGTAGCAAAAAAAATGGAAAAAGGGTGGGGAAAGGGAGGAAAAACCCGCGCGGGGCTGGGGGGGGAGGG
>NW_005054863.1:10471-11183 GCF_000277835.1 Geospiza fortis
TTTTTTTTTTGGGGGGGGGGGGATTTCAGGGGGGTTTTGGGGAATTTGGGAGTGTCCTGCAGCCTTTGATAACCTTGAATTTATCGTGACAGGGAAATGCTACCACTGGGCTTCACCCCCCTTTCCTCACACACACCAAAACCAACCAAAAAAACAAACAAACAAAAAAATCGGAATTTTGGGAGGGAGAACACCCCCAAAACTCCATTTTTTTCCCGATTTTCAATGGTTTTGCCCCGTTTTTGCAGCTTAGGAAGCTTTACTTCAGCAAAGGGAGGGAACAGCCACAACCCGGGTAAGCAAAAAAATAAATTTTTTTTTTTTTTTTTTTTTTGGTTTTTTTTTTTTGGGCTTAATTCCATTTCACGGCCTTTGGATCCTTTCAAACATCCAAAATTCCTTTTTTTTCCCCCCTTTTCCATCTCCTGGTGCATGCGGCAGTCGGGAGTTGGGCTTTTCCTCCTTTTTTATCCTCAAAATTTCACGGATTTGGGTAAAAACCCGCAGAGATCCCTCTTGAAAATTCCGATTTTTGATCAGTAAACCCATTTATTTGGCAGTAATTCCCCCCAAATTCCTCCTTTTTCTCTCCCCAGTGGCACCATTTCATTTCTGGGGGGGCACGGGCAGCCCGCCCTTAAAATCCCCCCAAAAAAATTAATTTTTGGGGATAAAACGAGTCAAAAATGCTGTAAAATCCCAATTTTGGGGG
>NW_005054863.1:11193-19343 GCF_000277835.1 Geospiza fortis
GCTGGTTTAACTTTTTCTTGTGTCTTTGCAGAGGGGTGGCTTTGCTGACTCCCCCCTAATTAATCTCCCCTTTAGTTAATTAACACTGGGGAGGGGGGAATTCTTAACGACCCCCAGCTCTGGGTGCTGCCCCCACCTCAAAAACTGAGATTTTTTCACCTCAAAAATGAAGATTTTTGAGTGGTTTTAACCCCAAAAAACCTCCCCAGCTCCTTCCCCCTGCCCTCATTAAGGAAACTGGGTCATAATTAAGCTCTAATTAGTGGTGATTAATGATGTCAGAGCCTGAAACCCCCCCAGGAAGGGGGGGGAGGGGCCCCGGATTGGGGTCAATGAGCGTCGGGTCATTAAGGGGGGGGTTTGGCCTTAATTAATGAGGTGTTAATTAATGGTTGGTTCATTAGTCAGAGGGTTTAATTATGGCCTGAGCTTTGGGGGAGGGGTGTGACACCCCCAAATGTGGCCCCTCCTTAAGTGGCAGCTCGTTAATTAACCCCTGGTTAATGAACCTTGGGGGAAGGTTGTGGTTGGAAAGCCCCCCCTGGACCCTCGTTCTGCTCGTTAATTAACAAAAAATTAATGAAATTATGAGGGGGAAAACTGGTGGCAATGACAGATTTTTGTCTCTTTTTGTTTTGTTAATGAGTTTAATTAACTTTTAAATTAAAAATTTGGGGGGGGGAGAAACTCGGGGTTTGTGTCCCCCCCAGGGTGTGACCCTAAATCCTGATCCCCAGTGTTAATATTTTAATTAATTTCTTTATTAATTAATCAGCTAATTGGAATGACATCAGAGGGGGAGGGGGGGCTGTGACTCCCCCTGGGTCCCTTGGGGGGGTCCCTGGGACATTTTTGGGGTCATTTTCCAGCTTTTTGGGATCATTTTCCAGCATTTTGATGTGAATTTCTGAGGTTTTGGAGTTGATTTCGCACTCTTGGGTTGAACTTCTCACTTTTACTGTGGTTTTCCATCATTTTAACGTCCATTTCCAGCTTTTTGGGCTGATTTTCCTGCTTTTTGGGGCCTATTTCCAGCTTTTTAAAGGATGATTTCCTGCTTTGTAAAGCTCTTTTCCATCTTGGGGGCAATTTCCAGACCTTTGAGGTTGATTTCCCATTTTTTAGTGTTGTTTTCCAGCTTTTTGGGGTGATTTCCCAGATTTTAGGGTTGATTTCCTCGTATTGGTGTTGTTTTCCAGCTTTTTGAGGTTGTTTTGCTCCTTTTTGGGGCAGAATTCTGTGATTTTGGGGTGATTTTCCAGCTTTTTTGAGGCCTATTTCCAGCTTTTTGGGGTTAATTCCCACATTTTAGGGTTGTTTCCAATGTTTTAGTTTGTTTTTCCAGCATTTGGAGTTAATTTCCCTCATTTGGTGATCCATTTCCTGCCTTGCAGTTTTGACTTCCTTTTTTGCAGGTTGATTTCATGAAGTTCCTGTGGTCGTTTTTCCACTTCTTTGGGTTTATTTCCATTTTTTAGGCTTGCTTTCCATCCTTTAGCGTAAATTTCTAATTTTTAGGATCAATTTCCCCGTATTTGGTGTTATTCCCCACCTTTTTTAGGTCGATTTCCTCTATTTTAGAGCTGATTTCACTCTTTTTCCTCCCAGTTTTCTCTCATCTCTCATTTCACCCCCAGATTTTTTGCACACTGTTATTTTCTCATCTGCCCCCCACTCCTAACCCCATTTATTCCCATGTTCTTCCAGTTTTCTTCCCTTTTTCCTCCCCTTTTTTCCTCCTTTTTCCTCATTTTTCCTCCTTTTCCCTCCTTCTCCCCCTTCTCCCCTTTTCCCCATTTTTCTCCCCAATTTTCTCCCCCTTTTTCTCCTTATTTTGCTCCCCCCTTTTTTCCCCTTTTTCTCCATTTTCCCCCCCTTTTTTCCCTTTTTTTCCCCAAATTTTTCCCCTTTTCTTCCCCATTTTCCCCCCATCTTTTCCCCGTTTTTCCCCAGTTTTTTTCCCATTTTTCCCCAGTTTTTTTCCCATTTTTCCCCATTTTTTTTCCCATTTTTCCCCAGTTTTTTCCCATTTTTCCCCAGTTTTTTCCCATTTTTCCCCAGTTTTTTTCCCATTTTTCCCCAGTTTTTTTCCCATTTTTCCCCATTTTTTTCCCCATTTTCCCCCTATCTTTTCCCCATTTTTCCCAATTTTTTTCCCCATTTTCCCCCTATCTTTTCCCCATTTTTCCCCATTTTTTTCCCCATTTTCCCCCTATCTTTTCCCCATTTTTCCCCATTTTTTTCCCCATTTTCCCCCTATCTTTTCCCCATTTTTCCCCATTTTTTTCCCCATTTTCCCCCTATCTTTTCCCCATTTTTCCCCATTTTTTTCCCCATTTTCCCCCTATCTTTTCCCCATTTTTCCCCATTTTTTTCCCCATTTTCCCCCTATCTTTTCCCCATTTTTCCCCATTTTTTTCCCCATTTTCCCCCTATCTTTTCCCCATTTTTCCCCATTTTTTTCCCCATTTTCCCCCTATCTTTTCCCCATTTTTCCCCATTTTTTTCCCCATTTTCCCCCTATCTTTTCCCCATTTGTGTTGGTTTGAGGTTTTACTGGCTGGATCCTTCCAGAATTCCAACTTTTTCCCCTCAGGTTTCATCCTCAGGCCAAGTAAGCGTTGTGGAAAAATGCGATTTTTGAGGGGATTTTGGGGAAATTTGAGGTTTTCCTGGCCAGATCCTACCAGAATTCCCACTTTTTCCCCTCAGATTGCATCCTGCCTTAGTAACCACGTAGAAAAGTGAATTTTAGGCGGATTTAGACAGATTTTGATGGGATTTTTTTTCAATTTTGGGCAGATTTTGATGGATTCAAATTTTTCCCAGCCTGATCTGGACAGAATTCCAACTTCATTCCCTCAGATTCATCCTGACCTAGTAACCCCATTGAAAAGTGAATTTTAGGTGGATTTAAGTGGATTTTGAGGGGATTTTTTTTTTTTTTTTTGAGTGGGTTCAGGGGAAATTTTACAAATTAAAGGTTTTCCCAACTGAATCTGGACAAAATTCCCACTTTTTCCCCTCACATTCACCGTGACCTAGTAATCACGTGGAAAAATAGATTTTTTTTGGATTTTGGGTGTATTTTGGCAGATTTTGATGTTTGGTTTTTTTTTTTTTTTTTTGAGTGGGTTCAGGGGAAATTTTACAAATTAAAGGTTTTCCCAACTGAATCTGGACAAAATTCCCACTTTTTTCCCCTCAGATTCATCCTGGCTTAGTAACCAACTAGAAAAGTTGATTTTAGGCAGTTTTACGTGGATTTTGATGGGTTTTTTTTGCATTTTGGGTGTATTTTGGCAGATTTTGACAGGATGTTTTTTAATTTCAGGTGGATTTGGGGAGATTTGGACAGAATGAAGTTTTTCCTGTCTTGATGTGGACAAAATTCCCACTTTTTTCCCTCAGATTCATCCATACCTAGTAATCAGGTGGAAAAATGGATTCATTTTGGATTTTAGGTGGATTTAGACAGATTTTGACGTGATTTTTTTTAAATTTCAAATGGATTTAGGGAGATTTGGACAGAATGAAGTTTTTCCTGTCTTGATGTGGACAAAATTCCCACTTTTTTCCCTCAGATTCATCCTGGCTTAGTAACCACATGGAAAAATGGCTTTATTTTGTATTTTGGGTGGATTTTGGCAGATTTTGACGGGGTTTTTTTTTGAACTTCGGGCGGATTTGGGCAGATTTTGACAGAATTAAGGTTTTTTCCTGTGGGCCTGGATAAAATTCCCGTTTTTTCCCCTCAGGTTCATCCGGATCGGGGGCTACAAGCTGCTCAACACGTGGCTGACGGGCTCCAAGGCCGCCAACAACGTGCCCTTCCTGCAGCAGCTGCTGCTCACCCTGCAGCACCTCCCGCTCACCGTCGACCACCTCAAGCAGGTCTGGCCCTTGGGGACACCTGGGGACACTCGGGTGGCACTTGGGGACATCACAGGTGGCACTTGGGGACACTCAGAGTGGCTTTTGTCCCGCTCCGAAGTGATTTTTGTCCCATTTAAAGTGATTTTTGTCTCATTTAAAGTGATTTTAGTCTCATTTAAAGTGATTTTTGTCCCATTTAAAGTGATTTTTGTCCCATTTAAAGTGATTTTTGTCCCATTTAAAGCGATTTTTGTCTCATTTAAAGCCCTTTCACAGCTCTGGGGACACTCAGGTGGCACTTGGGGACACTCAGAGTGGGTTTTGTCCCATTTAAAGTGATTTTTGTCTCATTTAAAGTGATTTTTGTCCCGTTTAAAGTGATTTTTGTCCCATTTAAAGCCCTTCCAGGGCTCTGGGGGCACTCAGGTGGCATTTGGGACCCCAAGTGGCTTTTGTCACCCTCGGGTCCCCCCAGGGGTGGCTTTGGTGTCCCCAGTGTCCCTTTTGTCCCCTCCCTGACCCTTGGTTTCCTCTGCAGAACAACACGGCCAAGCTGGTGAAGCAGCTCAGCAAGTCCAGCGACGATGAGGGTGAGCAGGGACCCCCCAAAATCCCCCTCAGAACCCCTAAAAATCATCCTGGGACCCCAAAATTCCCCCTGGGAACCCCCAGAATCCTCCTGGGACACCCAAAATTCCCCCTGAGAACTCCAAAATTCCCTCCCAGACACCCCAAAAAACCCATGAGCGCTCCCAAAACCTCCCTGAGAACCCCAAAATGCTCCTGGGACCCCCAAAATCCACCTCAGACCGCCCAAAAAACCCTGAGACGCCCAAAATTCCCCTGGAACACCCCAAAAAAACCCTAAGAGCCCCAAAACCTCTCTCAGAGCCCCCCAAAAACTCCTGAGAACCACAAAATCCACCTCAGACCCCCCAAAAAAACCCTGAAAACCCTAAAATCCGCCTCAGCCCCCCCAAAATCCCCCTGAGAGCCCTGAAACCTCCCTCAGACCCCCTGGGATCCCCTAAAAACCCCTCAGGACCCCAAAAAAACCAGCCCAGATCCCTCTGAAACCCCCAAAACCGCCCTGAAATTCCCCAAAACTGCCCTTGGACCCCTCCAAAACTCCTCTAGGTCCTACTCCCCACCCCCTGCTTGATTAATGGCTGATTAATGACTGATTAATTAATGATTTTTTGTTAATTAATCCCTCAGAGCTCCGCCGCCTGGCCTCCATCCTGGTCAGCGACTGGATGGGGGTGATCCGCTCCCAGAGCAGCTCCCAACCCACAGGTGAGCTCCCAAAAAACCCCAAAATTCCCCCCAAAAACCCCAAAATTCCTCCCAAAAACCCCAAAATTCCCCCCCCCAAAAAAAATCCCCAAATCCCCTCACCCCTTTTCCCACCCCCAGAACGGGATAAAAAGAAGAGGAAAGAGGAAAACAAAAGCAAAACTCCCGTCCCGGAGAAGCCCCAGGAGACCAAAAACGAGGCCAAAAATGAGGAAATTCCCGAAAAGAAACGGGAAAAACCCAAATCCCTGCGGACCACGGCCCCCAGCCACGCCAAGTTCCGCTCCACAGGTGAGATTTGGGGCATTCTGGGGGGATTTGGGGTGGGTTTGGGGTGGTTTTTGGGAATTTAGGAGTGGTTTTTGAGGGAAATTTGGCTTGGTTTTGTGAATTTAGGGCCAGTTTGGAGAATTTGTGCTAAAACTTGGGGCTATGTTGGGAGAATTAGGGCTGGTTTTGGGAATTTTGGGGTGGTTTTGGGGCATTTGTGCTAAAACTGAGGCATTTGGGCTGAGTTTTGGGCTCCTTAAATGAAATTTGTGCTTATTTGAGATGAGTTTGGGGTTGATTTTGGAAAATTCAGAGCTCAACCTTCATTATCGAGGTTTTACCAATTTGGGGCCATTTTAGGGGTGGTTTTTGAGCCATTTGGGGATTTTTGGGGCTGGTTTGAGGATTTTTAACCCTTTTTTCCCCTCAGGGCTGGAGCTGGAGACGCCGTCGCTGGCGCCGGTGAAGAAACTGAACTCGGCCTCGTCCGACAAATACAGCCTGAAACCCGTCCCTGTCAAGAGGCAGAGGTGGGCTTTGGGGCAATTTCAGGCAATTTTGGGCACTTCTGGGATTTCAGAGCAGTTTTGGGGTCTCAGGGCTGCTTTTGGAGCTGATTTGGGGGAATGTTTTGGGGGGTTTTGGGGCAATTCTGGAGACGTTTCAGGATTATTTTGGGGTGGTTTTGAGGGTTTTTTGGGGTGATTTTGGGGGCTTTCTGGGCCATTTTAGGGGGGCTGTTTTGGGGATGGTTTCAGGACCATTTTGGGGGGCAATTTTTTGGCCACTTCTGGGATGGCTTTGGGGTCATTTTAGGGGTGGTTTCAGAGCTTTTTAGGGATAATTTTGGGTCTATTTTGGGGACAGTTTTGGGGCTACTTTGAGGCCATTTTGGGAGGCCGGTTCTGGGGTTTTCGGGGATAATTTCAGGGCTGTTTTAGGTGAAATCTCGGAGGTTTTGGGGTGGTTTTTGGGGCGTCCTGACCCTTTTTTCCTCCCCCAGTGCCCCAACAGCCCCTGGGGAGGCTCCTCTGGCAGAGAAGAAATACAAACCCCTGAACACGGCCCCGAACGCAGCCAAGGAGATCAAAGTGAAGATCATCCCCCCGCAGCGTGAGTTTGGGGCCATTTGGGGATTTTGGGGCATTTTGGAACACCCTGATGACGTTTTGGGGTTGTTTTGGTGCCATTTTGGGGCTGATTTTGGTTTCATTTTGGGTTCATTTTGGTGCCGTTTAGGGTTTGGTTTTGGGGCCATTTTGGTGACAATTTGGGTGATATTTGGGACCTTTCCAGGGGAGACTTTTGGTGCCATTTTGGGGGCACCCGGGTTCCATTTGGGAGTCATTTTTGGGGACATTTTGGGTGGTTTTGGGTGGTACCTGGATCGGTCATTTTTGAACCGATTTGGGTCCCATTTGGGGAAAAATTTGGGTCCAGTTTTTAGGAGTGATTTCAGAGCTGTTTTATGGTGGATTTGGGATCCTTTTTAGGGCAGACTTGGGCACCATTTTAGGGGCAGTTTGGGCACCATTTTGAGACAGGTTTGGGACCCATTTTGGGGTGAATTTGGGATTTTTTGGGATCCTTTTTAGGGCATATTTGGGCACCATTTTGAGGCAGGTTTGGGACCCATTTTGGGGTGAATTTGGGGGTTTTTGGTGACCTCTCTGTGCTCTCCCCAGCCATGGAAGGTCTCGGGTTCCTGGACGCCCTGAACTCAGCACCCGTCCCCGGCATCAAAATCAAAAAGAAGAAGAAAGTTCTGTCCCCAACAGCAGCCAAGGTGAGGGACATTTTGGGGACATTTTGGGACATTTTGGAAAAATTTGGGAGCCATTTTAGGGATACCTCAAGTCCCTTTTTTGGGAGCACTTTGGAAGTTATTTTAGACACACTTTGAGGGACTAATTTGTGAATATTTTGAATAATTTTTTTGGAAACACTTTTGGGGTCATTTGCAGATCATTTTTGGGGCAACTTTATTTCACTTCTAAATAATTTTTTGGGGACAGTTTGTGGACTTTTTGGTGGCCATTTTGTGGAAACTTTTGAGTCCCTTTTTGGGGATATTGAGTCTATTTTTGGTGAACACTTTGGTGGCCATTTTGTGGCCTCTTTGGCTGCCATTTTGTCCCTTTCTCTGGGACAATTTGGCTGCCATTTTGAGAGTACCACAGACGCCATTTTGTGAACACCTCATGACCCATTTTGGGCACACTCTGGGAGCCATTTTGTGAACCCTTCATGACCCATTTTGGGCACCCTTGGGAGCCATTTTGGGCACACTTTGGGAGCGATTTTGTGAACACCTCATGTCCCACTTTGGGCACACTGGGAGCCATTTTGGGAGCCATTTTGTGAACACCTCATGACCCATTTTGGGCACGCTTTGGGAGCCATTTTGTGAACCCTTCATGACCCATTTTGGGCACACTCTGGGAGCCATTTTGGGCACACTCTAGGAGCCATTTTGTGAACACCTCATGTCCCACTTTGGGCACACTGGGAGCCATTTTGGGAGCCATTTTGTGAACACCTCATGACCCATTTTGGGCACGCTTTGGGAGCCATTTTGTGAACCCTTCATGACCCATTTTGGGCACCCTTGGGAGCCATTTTGGGCACACTTTGGGAGCCATTTTGTGAACACCTCATGTCCCACTTTGGGCACACTGGGAGCCATTTTGGGAGCCATTTTGTGCACC
>NW_005054863.1:19548-23749 GCF_000277835.1 Geospiza fortis
GGGCGTGGCGAGGGCGGGCGGCCGCGGAGCCCATGGACACGGATCGGCCGGGGACGCCGGTGCCGGCCATCGAGGTGCCCGAGCCCATGGACACCGGTACGGACTGGCGGCACTGGGAGGCACTGGGGACGCTTTGGGGATGGTTCGTGTGGGGTTGGGTTGGATTTGGGCTGTTTAGGGTCAGTGTGAATGGGATTTGGGACGATTTGGGGCTGTTTGGGAGAGTTTAGAGTCAGTTTGGGTGGGATTTGGGCTAATTAAGGTCAGTTTGGATGGGATTGGGAGAGTTTAGGGTGGGATTGGGACAGTTTGGGTGAGATTGGAGTCGTTTAGGGTCAGTTTGGGTGGGATTGGGGCTGTTTAGGGTCAGTTTGGGACAGTTTGGGTGAGATTGGGGACAGTTTAGAGTCAGTATGGAAGAGTTTAGGGTGGCTTAGGTTCACTTTGGGTGGGATTGGGGCTGTTTAGGGTCACTTTTGGGGGGATTTGGGGCCATTTTAGAAGCACTTTGAGTCCCTTTTCGGGACCATCAGCTGCCATTTTGAATCCCCCCCCGCCCCGTTTTGGTGTCACTTTGCCCCGTTTCAGGCCCCATTTCACCCCTCCCTGGGTGCCATTTTGGGCTCAAACTCCCCATTTTTGGCGTCCCCCTTTGCTGATCCCCCCTGCTGTCCCCTCAGGCTCCTCAGAGGCTGGGGGTGACCCCAGGGCCACCCATGTCCCCTCCGAGGGGGGCCCGGCCCCGCGCAGGCCCCGCAAGAAGAAATCGGTGTCATGGCCTGAGGAGGGGCGGCTGCGCGAGTACTTCTACTTCGAGCTGGACGAGACGGAGCGAGGTGAGCCCCAAACGGCCGGAATTCACCCCAAAATCCTGGGAGAACGCTTTGGGACCGTTTTGGGGTCGTTTCAGGGCCATTTTGTGGGAATCTTTGGGCCCAAAGTGTCCACAAAATGGCACCATTTTGTGGGACCCTGTGGGCGCCATTTTGAGATCGTTTATGGGGCACATTTTGTGGGAACACTCGGTGTCGTTTTGGAGTCATTTTAGGGACAGTTTGGGTTCCTTTTTGGGGACATTTTAGGGGCCATTTTGTGGGTACTTTGGGTGCCATTTCAGGAAGCTTTGGGTCCCTTTTTGGGAGCAATTTGTGTCTGTTTTTATGGGACACTTTGGGCTCCATTTTGTGGACACTTAGGGACCCTTTTTGTGGACACTTTATGTCACTTTTTGTGGACACTTTGGGGTCCATTTTGTGTACACTTTGGGTCCCTTTTTGTGGGCAATTTAAAACCCTTTTTGTGGACGCTTTGGGCGCCGTTCTGTGGACACTTAGGGACCCTTTTTGTGGACACTTTATGTCACTTTTTGTGGACACTTTGGGCTCCATTTTGAGGACACTTTGCGTCCCTTTTTGTGGGCGATTTAAAACCCTTTTTGTGGACGCTTTGGGCGCCATTTTGTGGACGCTTTGGGTCCCTTTTTGTGAACCCTTGGCTGCCATTTTGAAACATTTCCAACCCAGCCAATCCATAACAAAACAACCCCGAGATTTCTTCCCACTGATCCCAACCTTCCCCCCTGGCAGTGAACGTGAACAAGATCAAGGACTTTGGCGAGGCGGCCAAGCGGGAGATGCTGAAGGACCGGCACGCCTTCGAGACGGCGCGGCGCCTCAGCCACGACTCCATGGAGGAGAAGGTGCCCTGGATCTACCCCAAGGCCCTGGAGCTGCCGGCGCCGCTCGTCATCCCCGGCAGCGGCAGCCGCGAGCGCTTCACGCAGGCCGAGCGCGTCAAGGGCATCCTGCAGGAGATCTTCCTCTCCAAGGAGAGGTGAGCGAGGGGGAATCTGGAGGGATTTGTGGGGAATTTGGGAATTGGGGCGTGGCAAATCCCATTTTGGTGATGGGGAATGGGGGTTTGCAGCGTTCGGAGTCCAACGTGTCAGGGGGTGGTGAGGGTGATTTGGGCGCCATTTTGTGATGGCTTTGGACACCATTTTGTGAGGGATTTGGGTGCTGATTTGTGATGGCTTTGGGCGCCATTTTGTGAGGGCTTTGGGCGCCATTTTGTGAGGGCTTTGGGCACCATTTTGTGAGGGCTTTGGGCGCCATTTTGTGAGGGCTTTGGGCACCATTTTGTGAGGGCTTTGGAGTTGATTTTGTGAGGACTTTGGGTGCCGTTTTGTGATGGCTTTGGGTGCCATTTTGTGAGGGATTTGAGGTCAGTTCCATGAGGGCTTTGGGCTCCATTTTGTGAGGGCTTTGGGAGCCATTTTGAGGATGATTTCAGCCACTTTTTAGGGAGGCTCTGAGTCTTTTTTTAGGAACACTTTTGGTGCCATTTTGGGAATTATTTCAGGAACATTTTGGGCGCCTTGTTTGTCACTTTGAGCCCTTCTTTGGGGAGACCATTTTGGGATCACTTTGTGCCGCTTTGGGTGCATTTCTGGACCATTTTGAGGGATACCCAAGCTTGTGGAGAATTCAGTATTTCTGGCGCACACAGAACTGGAAAACCTAAACCTGGAAACGTGGGCTAGGAAACCTTTGGGCCCCCACTGAGAAAAAATGAGGAAAAAAAGGAAAAAATGGGGAAAAACTGAGAAAAGGGGCAAAAATAGGGGGAAAATGGGGGTAAATGGGAAAAAATGTGAAAAAGAACAAAAAGAGGGGGGGTAAATGGGGAAAACAAAAAGAGAAAAAAGGTCAAAACTTCAGGGAAAATGGGAAAAAATCAGGAAAAAAAATCAGAAAAAAAGGGCAAAACCAGGGAGAAAATGGGACAAAATTAGAAAAAATCCTTTGGGATCCCAGAAACCCACTGAGCTTTTTCCACCCCCTCAGCATTCCTGACAGCCCCCACGAGCCCGACCCGGAATCCTACGAGCCTCTCCCACCCAAACTCATCCCCTTGGACGAGGTAAGCCCTGAAAAAAAAACCGCAAAAAAAAACAACCCCACAAAAAAAAAGTTTAAAAAAGCCAAAAATTCCATTTCTTTCCCCCCCCCATTTGTGCCTCCCCCACAACCAGGACTGCTCGGGCGAGGACGGGGCCTATCCCGAGGGGCTGGATCCCGGCGCGGCCGCGGCCTCCCCGGAGCCGGGCGCGGGGGCCAAGCTGCCCCCGGTCCTCGCCAACCTCATGGGCAGCGTCGGGGCGGGCAAGGGCCCCCCAGGAGCCCCCCAAAACGCCCCCATCAACATGCAGGAGGCGGGGTGTCACATGTAGCTGAAGGGGGGTGGGGGGGCGTCCACCCCCATTGTGGGAATCCCAAAATTGCGGTGGGAGGGGTGTTAAATCCTGGAGGTTACAAATTTGAGGTTGTAAATGGGGGGTCACCCCTGTCCTTTGAACCCCAAATTTGGGGTACCTCGAAATCTGGGGGAGGGAGGGATCATAAATTGTGGGCATCAAAAATTGGGGGATCACCCCCCCCAAAATTTGGGCATTCTGATTTAGGACGCCCCAAAATCTGTGGGGTCACAGCTAGGGGGTATAAAAGGGTGTGGAACCCCCATTCTCCCCTTTCCCTCACTGTGGCTTTTTCCTGATTCCCCCTTTTTTTCCCTCATTTTCTTTTTTCCTTCTTTTTTCCCCTTTCTCCCCCCCTTTTCCATATTTTTCTCTTTCTTTATTCCTGGTTTTCCCCCATTTTTGCCTGGTTTTTGCCCTTCTTATTTCTTCCTATTTTTGCCCTGTTTTTCCTCTTTTTTCTCATTTTCTTCCATTTTTGCCCCTTTTTCTCATATCCCCCCTTTTCCCCCTAGTTTTGCCCTTTTTTTTCATTTTTCCCCCATTTCCCCCCATTATTTCCCAATTTTCCCCCCGTTTTTCCCATTTTTTCTCTTTTTTTCCCCATTTCCCCCCTGATTTTCCCCGTTTTCAAGGGGTTTTTTCCCCATTTTTCAAGGTTTCCCCACCTACTTTTCAAGGTTTTCCCTCACATTTTTAAAGGGATTTTTTTTCCCCCCATTTTCAAGAGTTTTCCCCTGTTTTCCATGATTTTCCCTTTTTCCCCCTAATTCTCCCCATTTTTCAAGGTTTGTTTCCCCATCTTTCAAGGTTTTCCCCTGGTTTTTCCCCGATTTTTTTCCCATTTTTCCAGGAATTCTCCCTGCTTCCCCCCCCCCCTCCTTTTTCCCAAGGAATTGGACGGGGAGGGGGGGGATCCTTTTCCCCCCAAAAACCCCAAAACCA
>NW_005054863.1:24417-25247 GCF_000277835.1 Geospiza fortis
ACCTGGGGACACCTTGGGGACACCTGGGGGACACCTGGGGGACACCCGGGGGACACTTTGGGGACACCTGGGGACACCTGGGGACACCCTAGGGACACCTTGGGGATACCTGGGGACACCTGGGGCACACCTGGGGACACCTGGGGACACCTGGGATCACCTGGGGGACACCTGGGGACACCCAGGGGACACTTTGGGGGACATTTTGGGGACACCTGAGGACACCTTGGGTACACCCTGGGGGACACCTGGGGACACCTTGGGGACACCCTGGGGGACACCTGGGGACAATGTCCTGGGGTCCTGGCAGGGACATCAGGGAGCTCTGGGCTTGGGGACACCTTGGGGACACATTTGGGGACATTGTCTCCAGTCCTAGGGGGATATTGGGGGTGTCGAAGGCTTTGGGGACACCTTGGGGACAATGTCCAGTGTCCCTTACAAGGATTTTGGGGTCACCCCCTAAAATTAGGGTCACCTGGGGCAGGTGTCCCTTAAATTTTGGGGTCTCTAAATTGGGGACACCCCCTTAAGTTTGGGGTAAATTTGGGGGTCTCTAAACTGGGACACCCCCTTAAATTTTAGGGTAAATTTGGGGGTCTCTAAATTGGAGAATCCCCCATAAATTGGGGTAAATTTTGGGTCTCTAAATTGGGGTGATCCCCTTAAATTGGGGTAAATTTGGGGGTCTCTGAATTAGGGACACCCCCTTTAATTGGGGTGACCTGGGGGTTCCTCTCCCCCCTCAGGGGATGTTTTGGGGTCCCCCTGACTCATTTTTTTTGTTTTTTTCCCCCATTTTTGCAGTTCCCCACGGGCTGCTGGGCCCC
>NW_005054863.1:25401-25879 GCF_000277835.1 Geospiza fortis
CCGCAAAAAGTACCCCTAAAATAAAAAAAATCCCCCCCAAAATTTCCCCAAAAATTCCAAATAAATCCCCCCAAAATAAAGAAGTTGCCCCAAAAAATTCCACAAAATTGCCCCTCCCAAAAAAAAAAGTCCCACAGAAATTAAAAAAGAAAATACCAAAAAAATCTCCCAAACTCCTCCAAAAAAATAAAAAAAAATCCCCAAAACATTCCACAAAAAAAAAACCCCAAAAAATCGAAAAAAAACCCACTAAAAAGAAGTCCCCAATAATCTCCCGACACACCCCAAAATCACCAAAAAACCCCAAAAAAAATCACAAAAAAACCCCAAAACTAAATCCGCAAAAAATCTCCCCAAAAATAAAATACATCCCCCAAAAAATCTCGCTAAAACCCCTCAGAATATCTCAAAAAATGTCAAACAAATCCCCTGAAATCCACCGAAAACCCCAAAAATCCGCAAAAAAATCCGCAAAATA
>NW_005054863.1:27127-29013 GCF_000277835.1 Geospiza fortis
ATGCTGGGAGTTGTAGTTTGGCGGTCGGTTGCGAGCAGGGCATGCTGGGAATTGTAGTTTGGCGCCTGTAAAGCGGCTGTGAGGCATGCTGGGAAGGAGAAGGGTGTGGCAAGCCGGCCGTAAAGGCCGCTGGGAGTTGTAGTTTTTGGACTTGTGGCCACAGGCGGTGCTGGGAGTTGTAGTTTAAGTCGTGTGAGGGGAGCAAGGGATGATGGGAGTTAGGAGCAGCTCCTAACTGGAGGCCGCTGAGGCCTGGTGGGGGTTTGTATCTGCCCTGTGAGGGGCTGCAGGGGATTCTGGGAACTGTAGTTCACCCTGCGGGGGCATCAAAGCATGCTGGGAGTTGTAGTTCAGCCCCAGGTGTGCTGCAGGGTTTAACAGAAGCGCCAAAAATCAGGCCTAAGGAGGCCTCTGGCGCCTGGTGGGGCCTAAACCCGGTGCTAACGCCACAGCAAGGGGTGCTGGGACTTGTAGTTCCACAGCTGTGGGCTGCGAGGCATGATGGGAGTTGTAGTTCAGCTCCCAGGGTGCTGAAAGCCAGTCCCAGGAAAGGCCCTGAACCCTAAGGGGGCCTCAACCTGGCCTTACCTGGCCAGCAAGGGTTGCTGGGACTTGTAGTTTATCTTTCATTCAACCAGCAAGGCATGCTGGGAGCTGTAGTTCCTCCATCAATGAGCAACAAAGGATGCTGGGAGTTGTAGTTTGGCCCATAAGGGCCCAAAACCGATCCTGAGGACACCCCTGAGGCCTGGTGGGGGCCTAAGCCTGTCTTCAACAGCAAGGCATGCTGGGAGTTGTAGTTCCGCTCCCCTTTCATTGGCAAGGCATGCTGGGAGTTTTTGTGGCTCTGCTGAGCGGCGGGGACTGCTGGGAGTTGTGGTTCGTGTGGTTTTTGTGGTGCAAAGGATGCTGGGAGTTGTAGTTCCAGGATCAGAGTCTTCCCCCCCCCAAAATCCACCCAGCCCCTCCCAGTTTTGGGACAGGGACCCCGCTGCCCCCTGGCCCCAAAATCCCCATTTTTTACCCCATTTTTTTTCTGTTCCGTCCTTTTGTCCTCCCAGGGCTCTTCCAGAACTGTTTTGGGGCTGGGGGTTCATCCCCCTCCCCATTAAACTCCCAAATTCCTCCTTAAAAACTGCAAAATCCTCCTTAAAACCTCAAAATCTTCTTTAAACCCCCCAAAATCCTGTCCCCATCATTTTCCTGCCCCATTTTGGGGCCATTTTTCATTATTTTGGTGTCAGGGCTTCATCCCCTTTAAGCCTCCAAAATCCTCCTTAAACACCCCAAAATTCTCGTTAAATTCCCCAAAATTCTCTTTAAATTCTTTAAAATTCTCTTTAAATTCCCTAAAATTCTCTTTTGATGCCCCTTTTTAACCCCTTCCCACCCTTCCTACTCGTCCTCCCACAGCCGCCATTTTGAAGCTGCCCTGGTGCCACTTTTGGGGCATTTTAGGGCAATTTTGGGGTCAGGGGTTCATCCTCTTCACCTTTACCCTCCAAAATCCCCCTTAACCCCCCAGAATCTCCTCAAACACCCCAAAATCCTCCCGAAATTCCCCCAAAATCCTGTCCCACATCTTCCCCAAGGAGCCGCCATTTTGAGGCCTTCCCGAGCCTGCTCTGGGGCCATTTTTGGGGCCATTTCGGGTGATTTTGAGGCAATTTTGAGCTTGGTTTGGGGTCAGGGGTTTATTCCCCTCCTCTTTAAACCCCAAAATCCACTTTAAACACCCCAAAATCCACTTTAAACCCCCCGAATTTGTGTCCTCATGCTCCTCTCCCTCACAGAGCCGCCGCCATTTTGAGGCCGTCCTGGAGCCATTTTAAGTCATTTTGGGGCCATTTTGGGCCATTTTGGGGTCAGGGGTTCATCCCCGTCTC
>NW_005054863.1:29184-29627 GCF_000277835.1 Geospiza fortis
GGGCGCATTTTGAGGCCGTCCTGGAGCCTTTCTGGGGCCGTTTTTGGGCAATTTTGGGCCATTTCAGGGTCAGGGGTTCATCCCCTTTCCCTTGAACGCCCTAAATCCTCCTCAAACCTCCCAAAATCCTCCCGAACTCTCCAAAATTTGCGTTTCCCACCATCCTCACCCAGACGCCATTTTGAGGCCGTCCCGAGCCCGTTCCGGAGCCATTTTGGGGCATTTCTGAGAGATTTTTGGGGCTGTTTTCAGCTATTTTGGGGCTGTTTTCAGCTATTTTGGGGCCAGGTGTTCACTCCCTTCCCCCTGAACCCCCCAAATCCTCCTCAACCCTCCCAAAATCGCGTCCCCACCATGCTTCCCCAGCCGCCATTTTGAGGCTGTCCCAGCCGCCATTTTGGGGCCGTTTTGAGCAATTTTGGGGCCGTTTTGAGTCTGAGGGG
>NW_005054863.1:29910-31126 GCF_000277835.1 Geospiza fortis
GTGTTGGGGGGGGGTTTGGGGAGGGGAGATTTTGGGGTGAAATTTGGGGGTAAAGGTGGAGATTTGGGGTAGGAATTGGAAATTTGGGGTAGAAATTGGAAATTTGGGGCAGGAAGTGGGAGTTTGGGGTAAAAATTGGAGATTCGGGGTAGGAATTGGAAATTTAGGGGGGGAAATGTTCCTTTAAGGGGTGGAAATTGGAATTTTGGGGAGGAATTGTCAGTTTTGGGGCAGAAATTGGAGTTTAAGGGGAGGAAACGCCTCTTTAAGGGGCGGAAATGTGAATTTTTGGAGGGGAAATGAAAATTTTGGGGGGAAATCAAATTTATGGGGTGGGAATTTTCCTTTAGGGGGCAAAAATTTAAATTTAGGGGGGAAAATTTGGAATTTTAGGGTGGAAATTGGAAGTTTAAGGTGCAAATCCTTTCCCAAGGGACAGAAATTGTCATTTATTGAGCAGAAATTCAAAATTTTAGTGTGGAAATTGGAATTTTAGGAGGAAATTGTCACTTTTGGAGCAGAAATTTGAATTTAAGGGGTGGAAATTGGAATTTTGGGGGCAGAAATTGTCACTTTTGGGGCAGAAATTCCAATTTCTGGGTTAAAATCCCTCCCCAAGGAGTAAAATATTTCATTTTGGGGCAGAATTTGTCTTTTTTGGGGTGGAAATCCCCCTAGGAGCACAAACTCTGATTTGCGAGGTGGGAATTTCCCCCTCAGAGGGAAAAATTGTCACGTTTGGGGTAGAAAATCTCAATTTTGGGGTTTAACCTCTTCAGGGCTGAAAAAAATCTCAGTTTTAGAGCAAAACCCTTCAATTTTGGGGCCAAAACATTTTCCCCAGGGGCAGAAATTCTCATTTTTGGGATGGAGATTCTCATTTTTTGGGACAGAAATTGTCATTTTTGGGACAGAAATTTCATTTTTGGGGCAACATTTTTCATTTTTTTGGGTTTTTAGCACCCTCAGGGCTCAAAACTTTTTAATTTTGGGTCAAACCCTGCTATTTTCAGGACCCAAATCCCCCCTTAGGGCCTCCCCTCCCCCACCCCCAGGGGTGCCCCTCCCCCTTTGCGGGGGGGCTGGACCCCCCCCAAACGGTGACGTCACCCCTGGGAGGGGCAATTAGTAATTATTAATTACCCGTTAATAATTATTTATTCCTCACCACCACCCCTCCCCCCACCGGGTCCAACTCTGCCCCATTTTTGGGGGG
>NW_005054863.1:31196-32669 GCF_000277835.1 Geospiza fortis
CCCCCCTTTTGTATATTTTGTACATTATTAATAAAGTTTGGGGAGAAACCCCGGAAATGAGAGAGTGCCGTGTGTGGGGGAGGGGCGGGAAACCTGGGGTCATCCTGGGGTCATTCAGGGTCACTCTGGGGTCAGTGCAGAAACCGCGGGGAGGGGGCAGGGGATGTCACTGCACTGACCACGCCCACGCTGACCACACCCACACAGAGCACGCCCACTCCGCCATTGCGCCACCACAGTTCATTCCTCCCTGCGCCCCCTGGTGGTCACTGCAGGTAACTGCAGCCGCTCCAACGCTCACTGCGGTCACTCTGGTGGTCTCCACACCCACTGGCCACGCTGACCACACCCACACTGACCACAATGACCACTGACCACACCCACACAGACCACACCCACTCCGCCATTGCTCCTCCACCATTTATTCCTTCTTTTGCCCGCTGGTGGTCACTGCGTGTAACTGCGGTCACTCTGGTGCTGACCACGCCCACACTGACCACACCCACATGGACCACGCCCACACCAAATTGCTCCACCACCGTTTATTCTTTCTTTTGCCCCCTGCTGGCCACTGCAGGTAACTGCGGTCACTCTTGTGGTCACTGCGGTCACCGTGGCGGTCACTCCCGCGGCCGGTGCACCACCACCTCGCCCAGCGCCTCCAGCACCTCGCGTTTGTAGTCGTCGAAGTCGCCGTCGATCTGGCTCAGGCCCTGCTCCTCCACCACCCACAGCTGGCAGTTGGTCTCGGTGATCAGCCGGGCGTCGTGGCTGACCACGATCACCGCTGTGACGTCACAGTGACGTCAGCGTGATGTCATCATTTGGGGTCCGTTATCGGGGCAGTTTTTGGGGCTTTTTTGGGGCATTTTTGACCCATTTTTGGGGCGTTTTTGATGCATCTTTGGGGTATTTTTGATGCACTTTAGGGGCATTTTGGATCCATTTTTGGGGCATTTTTGCATCTTTTTTAGGGAATTTTTAATCAATTTTTGGGCTATTTTTGATCCATTTTTGGGCCTCTCCCTTCCCAATTTCGGGGAATTTTCTTCTCCCACCAATTCACATTTCCCCCTTCATTTTTGGGCTCCCTATTCCCATTTTTTGGGTCCCTTTTCCCATTTTTGGGGTCCCTCTCCCTGATTTTAAATGTGACATCATCACCATGGCTCCACCCACCCAGCCCAGGCCCCACCTCCTTTGTACTCGTTGATGGCGTCGGCCAAGGCGTCGATGGATTCGATGTCCAGGTTGTTGGTGGGCTCGTCCTGGGGGCCGAGGGCGGCTCAGGTGAGCTCACACCTGGCCACGCCCCTCCCAGAGTGACCACGCCCCTTCCAGCGTGGCCACGCCCTCCTGACCCCACCCAGACTCCACCCAAACCACACCCAGGGCTGTGATTGGAATGAGAACAGGAGGTGGGGAGGGGTCACTCGGGTGAGGTCACACCTGGCCCCGCCCCTCGCAGGCCCC
>NW_005054863.1:33350-35569 GCF_000277835.1 Geospiza fortis
CCACACCCACTTAAGCCCCACCCCTTAGGCATCAGTATCACGCCCATTTAAGCCCCACCCCTTCCCGCCGTGCAAAGCCACGCCCGTTTAGGCCCCGCCCCCTCTGGCCCCGCCCCTTTACCAGCCGATGGTTGCGCCTCATCTGCCCCCGGAGCTGTGGAGGAATCGGGGAGGAAAGGGTTAGAAAAATGCCGATTTTGGGGGAATTTCCCCCAATTTATGGGAGTTTTCCCCCTCAATTTTTGGGAATATTTTGTCCCATAATTTTTTGGTATTTTCCTTCCCAATTTTGGGGCTTTTCCCACCCCAATTTTTGGGAATCCCCTCCCCCTTTTTTGGGGATTTTTCCCTCCCTATTTTTGGGCTTTTCCCACCAATTTTTTGGGGATATTTTCCCCCATTTTTGGGTGTTCCTCTTACCATTTTTGGGATTTTTCCCCCCCATTCTTTTGGTATTTCCCCCCCAGTTTTTAGGATCCTTCCTCCCCCATTTTTGGGATCTCTCCCCTCCCATTTTTGAGGATTTTGGGGCATTTTTTGGGGAATTTGGGATCCATTTTTGGGTATTTCCCTCCCATTAATTCCGATTTTCCTCTTCATTTTTGGGATCCTCTTCCCCATTTCCAGTCTCCCTTTTCTGATTTTCGGGGTCCCCAATCCCATTTTTGGGCTCATTTCCCCCGTTTTTTAGTCCCTTTTCCCATTTCTTGTGGTTTTTCCCCCATTTTCAGCCCCCCCAACCCCATTTTTCCCATTTTTGGGGTTTTTTGCCCCATTACCGGTGTCAGGGCGCCGGTGAGCAGCTGCAGCAGGGTGCTCTTCCCCACCCCGTTGGGGCCCACGATGCAAACTGGGGGAAAATCGAGGGAAATTGGGCAAATTCGGGGAAAAATGGGGAAAATTGGGGGAAATTCGGGGAAATTTGGGCAGAATTTGGGAAAATTTGGGGAAATTTGAAGAGAATTGGGGAAAATTTGGGGAAATGTTGGGGAAAATTGGGGGGAAAATTTGGGGAGAATTGGGGAAATTTGGGGAAATGTTGGGGAAAATTGGGGAAATTTGGGGGAAATTTGGAGAAAATTTGGGGAAATTTGGGGAAATATGGGGAAATGTTGGGGAAAATTGGGGGAAATTGGGGAAATTTGGGGGAAATTTGGAGAAAATTGGGGAAAACTTGGGGGAAATTGGGAAAATTGGGGAAAATTGGGCAAATTTGGGGGAAATTGGGCAAATTTGGGGAAAATTGGGAGGGTCCCCAGTCAGGGAGGGGCCCTGCGACCCCCCCAGGGGGTTTTGGGGCCGTTTTTGGGGATTTTGGGGCCGTTTTTGGGGTCCCACCTCGGGATTCCATGTCGATGCCAAAGTCCAGGTTCTTGAACAGCAGCTCCTGCCCCTCGTAGCCAAAATCCACTCCTGGGTTTTGGGAAATTTGGGATTTTTGGGGGCAAATTTTGAATTTTCACGGGTAAATTCTGGATTTTTGGGGAATATTTGCAATTTTTTCAAGGGGAAATTTGGGATTTTTAAGGGGAAATTCTGAATTTTCTCGTGAGGAATCCCCCTTAAATCCCCCAACCCCAAAAATCCTCCCCAAAGCTTCCAAAAATCCCCCAAAAACCGCACAAATCCTGGGGCTGAAACCCCCTGAAACTGCCCAAAATCACCCCAAAACCAACCCAAACCACCCCAAAACCCAAAACTGCCCCAAAATCCTCCAAACCCTCCCAAAACTTCTCACAAATCCCCTCCAAATCCTCCCGAAATCCCCTCAAACCCCACCTGAAACCCCCCAAAAATCTCTCAAAAATTATGGAAAAAAAAAAACCCAAAATCTCCCCAAATCCCCTCAAAACCCAGAAATCCCCCCAAAATCCTCCAAATCCTCCCAAAATGTCCCAAAAAATCCTCCCAAATCCCCCCCAGACCCCTCCCAAACCCCCCAAAACCTCCTCAACCATCCTTCGAAATGCCCCAAAAATTACAGAAAAAAACCACAAAAAAACCCAAAAAACCCCCCAAAAATCCCTTAAAAAACCCCAAAAATGCCCCAAAAATCCCGTAAAAACCCCAAAATCGCTGAGTTTGGGGTCTGACCGTGCAGGCCGAGCTCGGGGGGGCTCAGGAACGTGAAGCGCACGCAATATTCCCGGGGCTGAAACCCCCCAAAATTACCCCAAAAACCCCCAAAATCACCCCAAATCACCCCAAAACCAACCCAA
>NW_005054863.1:36649-39555 GCF_000277835.1 Geospiza fortis
GGGGTATTTTTTTGTTTTTTCAGGTTTTTTTGGGGTTTTTTGGGGGGTTTTTAGGGGTTTTCCTGGGGAATTTTGGGGGGTTTTTGGAGTAGGTTTTGGGGAAGTTTGGGGTTTTTGGGGGCGATTTTCTGCTGCCTCCTTCATCTGCTTCTCCTGGAATTTGGGGGAAATTCTGGAGTTTTTGAGAAAATCTGGGGGTTTTTGGAGTTTATTTGGGAGTTTTTTTGGGGGAGAATTTGTGATTTTTTTGGGGGGCAATTTTGGAGTGGTTTTTTTGGGATTTTGAGGGGCATTTTGGGGTTTTTTGGGGGGATTCTGGGATTTTTAAGAGACTTTTTGGATTTTTAAGGGATTTGGGGTTTTTGGGGGGGATTTTGTGATTTTTTTGGGGGGGTTTTGGGTTTTTTTGGGGGTTGAGGAGCCCTCACCGCCTGCTTGGTTGATTTCCCCCCGGCTTTGAGGTCCCTCAGTTTCTTCTCCTGTTTCTCAAACTGTTTCAGCAGCTCCTTCTGCTTCTGCTGGTACATCTTCTTAAAAGTCACTGAAAATGGGAAATTTGGGGCAACTTTCAGGAATTTTCCGGAATTTTTTGCGATTTTGGGCCGTTCCCGACCCCTCCATTCCAATTTTCCCTTTTTTTCCCTGTTTGCTCCCAATATCCCAAATTCTCTCTTCCATTCCTCATTTCCTCCCTCCTTTATTCCCAATTTTTCCTCCCCCTTTTTTTCCCAATTTGCCCCCAATTCCCATCCCCTTCTTGATCTGTTTTTCCCTTTTTTTCTGCCTTGTTTCCGTTCCAAATTTCCCCAATTTCCCCAATTTCCAGCCCCATTTTTCCCTCATTCCCATTCCCTGGTTTTCCCCCTTTATTCCCAATTTTCCCTTCTCCCATTTCCCTTTTTTTCCCCAATTTCCCCCAATTTTTCACCTTTTTTTCTATTCCCATTCCCAATTTTCCCAATTTCCAGCCCCATTTCCCTCTTTTTTTCCCCATTCCCCCCCCCTTTATTTTTTCCTGATTTTTCCACCCAAAATTCCCAAAATTCCCAGACTCTCTTTCCAATTTTTTCCGCTTTTTCCCATTTTTGCCATTTCTCCACCCAAAATTCCTGCAATTCCCACATTTCTCACTGCAACTCCCACAGCAGCAGAATCACGGGGAACCCAGCTGGATCAGCCCCCATTTCTCCATTTTTATCCAAAATTTTTTGCTATTTTTTTTCCTGGTTTTTTCCCATTTTTTCCCCATTTTTCCCCAATTTCCCCGTTTTTTGCCCCAAATCTCACTGTAATCCCCCTGGAGCAGTGCAGCTTCTGCCTGTCCAGCTGGATCAGTTCCCATTTCCCCATTTTATTCCCTTTTTTCGCCATTTTTTCACCGTTTTTCCCTTTTTTTTTTTCTTTTTTTTCCGGTTTTTCATTTTTCCCCAATTTCCCTGTTTTTTGCCCCAAATCTCACTGCAGTTCCCGTGGCAGCAGTGCAGCTTCTGCCTGTCCAGCTGGATCAGCTCCCATTTCCCCATTTTATTCCATATTTTTGCCGTTTTTTCACCGTTTTTTCCCGTTTTTTCACCGTTTTTTCCCGTTTTTTCTTCTCGCCCCAAATCTCACTGTAGTTGCCCCTGTAGTAGTGCAGTTTCTGGCTGTCCAGGTGGATGATGTCAGTGCAGACGTCGTCCAGGAACCCCTGGTCGTGGGACACCACCAGCAGCGTCTTCTTCCAGCTCTGCAGGTAACTGAAACGGGGGCAAAAACCGCGATTTTGGGAAAAAGGGCAAATTCGGGGTGGAAACCAGAGATTTAGGGGAAAAAAAATGGAATTTTGGGGAAAAAAACCTGGGAATTTTGGGGGGAAAAAGAATTTTTAGGAGAAAATGGGAATTTGGGGGAAAAATGGGAATTTTGGGAGAAGAAATGGGAATTTTGGGGAAAAATGGGAATTTTGGGGAAAAATAGGAATGTGGAGGGAAAAGAAAATCTTTAAAAAGTTAAAAAAATAAAATCCCCCAAAGTAAAAAAAAAAATTGTAAAAAACAAAAGGAAATTCCCAAAAATCCCCTCCAGAAATATATAAAAAAAAAAAAAAACCAAAAAAAAAAAAAAAAAAAAAAAAAACCCCCCAAACCAAACCAAAACAAAAAAAAAAAAAAAACAAACAAAAAAAAAAACAGCAGTGCAGCTTCTGCCTGTCCAGCTGGATCAGCTCCCATTTCCCCATTTTATTCCATATTTTTGCCATTTTTTCACCGTTTTTTCCCGTTTTTTCACCGTTTTTTCCCGTTTTTTCGTTTTTTCCCAATTCCCCCGTTTCTCGCCCCAAATCTCACTGTAGTTGCCCCTGTAGTAGTGCAGTTTCTGGCTGTCCAGGTGGATGATGTCGGTGCAGACGTCGTCCAGGAACCCCTGGTCGTGGGACACCACCAGCAGCGTCTTCTTCCAGCTCTGCAGGTAACTGAAACGGGGGCAAAACCCGCGATTTTGGGAAAAACGGCAAATTCGGGGTGGAAACCAGAGATTTAGGGGAAAAAAAATGGAATTTTGGGGAAAAAACCTGGGAATTTTGGGGGGAAGAAAAAGGAATTTTGGGGGAAAAAAGAATTTTTAGGAGAAAATGGGAATTTGGGGGAAAAATGGGAATTTTGGGAGAAGAAATGGGAATTTTGGGGAAAAATGGGAATTTTGGGGAAAAATAGGAATGTGGAGGGAAAAGAAAATCTTTAAAAAGTTAAAAAAATAAAATCCCCCAAAGTAAAAAAAAAAATTGTAAAAAACAAAAGGAAATTCCCAAAAATCCCCTCCAGAAATATATAAAAAAAAAAAAAAACCAAAAAAAAAAAAAAAAAAAAAAAAAACCCCCCAAACCAAACCAAAACAAAAAAAAAAAAAAAACAAACAAAAAAAAAAAC
>NW_005054863.1:39971-40853 GCF_000277835.1 Geospiza fortis
ACACCTGGGATACACCTGGGATACACCTGAGATACACCTGAGATACACCTGGGATACACCTGGGATACACCTGAGATACACCTGAGATACACCTGGGATACACCTGGGATACACCTGAGATACACCTGAGATACACCTGGGATACACCTGGGATACACCTGAGCACACCTGGGATACAGCTGAGATGCACCTGAGATGCACCTGGAGCTCACCTGGGCACATCTGAGCACATCTGGGATACAGCTGGGGGCATCTGGGCACAGCTGAGATATATCTGAGATACACCTTGGGGCACCTGGGCAAGGCTGGGGCACACCTGGGGCACACCTGGAGCTCACCTGGGCACACCTGGGACACACCTGGAGCTCACCTGGGCACACCTGGGACACACCTGGAGTTCACCCGTCCTTACCTGGCCAAGGACACCCTCACCTTCCACCCCCCCCTGAGAACTTCCGGGTCGCTCTGTTCTGCATTTCCATGGTAACGCTGACCCCATCCCCTCACCTGGGCACACCTGAGCTCACCTGTGTTTACCTGGCCAGGCGAGTCCTCATCCTCCATCCCCCCGAGAACTTCTGGGTCCCTTAGTTGTGCAATTCCCCAGTGACACCAAACCCTGGAGCCCACCTGAACCCACCTGAGCCCACCTCAGCTCACCTGAGCCCACCTGAGCTCACCTGAACCCTCCTGAACCCACCTGAACCCACCTGAGCCCACCTCAGCTCACCTGAGCCCACCTGAGCTCACCTGAACCCACCTGAACCCACCTGAGCCCACCTGAGCCCACCTAAGCCCACCTGAACCCACCTGAGCTCACCTGAGCCCACCTGAGCTCACCTGAGCTCACCTGAACCCACCTGAACCCACCTGAGCTCACCT
>NW_005054863.1:40933-41268 GCF_000277835.1 Geospiza fortis
GCGCCCCCCTGAGCCCCCCTGAGCCCCCCTGAGCCCACCTGAGCCCTCCTGAGCCCACCTGAGCCCACCTGAACCCACCTGAGCCCACCTGAACCCACCTGAGCCCACCTGAGCCCACCTGAGCTCACCTGAGCCCACCTGAGCCCACCTGAACCCACCTGAGCCCACCTGGCCAGGCTGACCCTCATCCTCCAGCCCCCCGAGAACTTGCGGGTCGCTCTGTTCTGCATCTCGGGCGTGAAGCCGAGCCCGGCCAGGATGCGCCGCGCCTTGGCCTCGGCGGCGGCGGCGCCGATGGCGCGCAGCTCCTCGTACACCTGCGCAGGTGAGGGGGG
>NW_005054863.1:42033-43504 GCF_000277835.1 Geospiza fortis
GATGTACCCAGGTGTGCCCAGGTGTGCCCAGGTGTGCCCAGGTGTACCCAGGTGTGCCCAGGTGTGCCCAGGTGTGCCCAGGTGTATCCCAGCCCCCCCAGGTGTGCCCAGGTGTGCCCACCTTGCTCGCAGAGCAGCACGTCGATGTTGGGGGGGATGCTCAGGGCTCGGTTGGCGATGTGCTTCAGCAGCGTCGTCTTCCCCTTCCTGAAACACACCCAGATTCACCCAAATTCACCCCAAAATTACCCCTACGTTAACCCCAAACTCACCTAAAATTCACCCAAAGTTGAGTCTAAATTAACACAAAATTAACACGAAACTAAACCCTGAACTAACCCAAAATGCCAAAAATTCACCCAAAATTAACCCCAAAAACTCGAAATTAACCCAAAATTAACCCCTAAAATTAACCCCAAATTAAACCCAATTTAAACCCCAAATTCACCCCTAAAATAATCCCAAAAAGCCCAATTCACCCAAATTTCACCCAAAACTAATCCAAAATTAACCACAAAATTAACCCAAAAGTACCCCAAAATGAACCCCAAATTAACCCCAAATTAACCCTCAATTCACCCCAAAATTAACCCCAAATTAACCCAAAACGCTAAAAATTCACCCAGAACCGAGCCCAAATTAACCCAAAATTAACTGCGAAAAAAAACCCCAAAATTAACCCAAAAAACCCCCAAATTACCCCTAAAATTCACCCTAAATTCACCCCAAATTCACTCAAAATCAACCCCAAAATTCACCAAAAATTAACCCCAAGTTAACCCTAAAATCCCCAAAATTAACCTCAAACCCCCAAAATATACCCAGAATTAACCCCAAAACCCCCAGAATTAACCTGAAACCCCAGGATTTAAGCCCAGAATTAACCCCAAAAATCCTGACTTTACCCCAAACCCCCAGAATTAACGCCCAAAACCCAAAACCCCAGAATTAACCCCAAAAATCCTGATTTTACCCCAAACCCCCAGAATTAACCCCCAAAACCCCAGAATTAACCCTACAATTCCACATTTGCCCAAAATCTCCAGAACCAACCCCAAAATTCCCCAAATTAACCCCAAAACCCCCAGAAATGTTCCCCCAGAATGAACCCCAGAAATGCGGGGAGTTTTGCCCAAAAACCCCAAAATTCACCACAAAAATTTCGAGGTTTTACCCCAAAACCGCCTGAATTAACCCCAAAGTGCCCGAATTGCCCAAACCGCGGGGATTTCACCCCAAACGGACCCGTTGGGCCCCACGAGGCCGTAGCGGCGCCCGGCCACGATGAACAGGTCGGCGTTGACGTAGAGATCCTTGCCGTGCGCCGAGATGCTGAACTTCTCCAGCTGGAACGGGGCAAAAAGCGGGGAAAACGGGAAAAACGGGGCAAAAACGGGGAAAACAAGGGGAAAATGGGGGGAAAATGGGGGGAAAATGGGAAAAAACGGGGGAAAATGGGGGGGAAATAACG
>NW_005054863.1:45720-49626 GCF_000277835.1 Geospiza fortis
CCCCCTGGGCCCCGCCCCCTGTCATGGCCGCCGCCCGCAGCGATGCCGCCTGCAGCTCAAACTCTGCATGGGCGGGGCCACACACAGACCACGCCCATCAGGGACACGCCCACAAGGCTCACACGCATCATGGGATACGCCCACTGTGGGACACGCCCACTGTCATGGCCGCCACCTGCCGCTCAAACTGTCTGGGCGGGGTCACAGACAGACCACACCCACCTGGACATGCCCACCATGGGACATGCATGTATGTGGGAATGGTCTTGGGACAAGCCACGCCCACATGCTTGGACACACCCCCAGAAAATCTATACCAAGGCCACGCCCACAAAAAACAACACCCAGTTAGGCCACACCCATTAAACCACACCTAGTTAGGACACACCCACCTGAAGTCATGCCCAGCTAGGCCACACCCATTGAACCACACCCACTTTTGCCACACCCACAAAGAACCACACCCATTAAACCACACCAAGTTAGGCCACACCTCCAAAGAGCCACACCCAGTTAAGCCACACCCACAAAACCCCACACCCAGTTAAGGCCCACCCATTAAAAGCCCCACCCTCAGGGAGCCACACCCAATTAGGCCCCACCCATTCAGGCCACACCCCCAAACAGCCACACCCAGATAAGCCACACCCACCCACAGCCAGGCCTGGTTAAGCCACACCCACTGAGACACCCAGTTAAGCCACACCCACCTCAGGCCACGCCCCCAAACAGTGACCATCTTGTGCTAAGCCCCGCCCACAGCCATATCCCCAAACCACGCCTAGTTAGGCCACGCCCCTGCGGCTAAGCCACGCCCCCTTGAGGCCCCGCCCCTCACCTGCTTCTTCATTTTCTTCTTCTCCTTTTTGCTGACTCGGGCGTCCGGCCCCGCCCTCGGCCCCGCCCCCTCCTCCTCCTCCTGGGGAGCCCAAAATGAACAAAAATGACCCAAAAATGACCCAAAAATACCCAAAATACCCAAAATACCCCAAACATCCCCAAACCCCCAAAAGAAACCCAAAAAATGCCCAAAACATCCCAAGCAACCCCGAAATTTTCCCACATACCCCAAATTATCCCAAAATATCCCAAAAAATCCCCCAAATATCCCAAATAACCCCAAAAGGTTTCACAACAACCCCCCCAAAACCGCCCAAATAATAACCCCAAAATATTCCAAAATGACCCCAAAATGTCCCAAATTAACCCCAAATTAACCCAAAATATTCCTGAAAAAAAACCCCAAATCCCCCAAATTCCCTAAAATAGCCCCAAAATATCCCAAATAACAGCCCCAAAATACCCCAAACGTATCTAAAACAACCCCAAAACATCCCAAATTAACCCCAAAATAACCTAAAGTATCCTAAAATGACCCCCAAAATCCCTGAATTTCCCTAAAATATCCCAAAATTCCCCAAATTCCCCCAAATTCCCCAAACTCACGTTCTCGCTCCCCTTCCGGGCTCCTTCCTCCTCCTCCTCCTCATCCTCGTCCCTCAGGGCCCCGAA
Source organism: Geospiza fortis (assembly GCF_000277835.1). NCBI lineage: Eukaryota > Metazoa > Chordata > Aves > Passeriformes > Thraupidae > Geospiza > Geospiza fortis. The sequence continues at coordinate 47,233 of NW_005054863.1, forward strand.
CTTGTTCTGTCCCAAAATGGGGCAAAAATCCCCAAATTTGGGGTCTCATCTCCCAAAAACCCCAAAAATCCCCAAATTTGGGGTCTCATCTCCCAAAAACCCCAAAAATCCCAAATTTTGGGGCCTTCTTCCCTCAAAACCCCCAGATTTTGGAATCAAACCCCAAAAAGCCCCGAATTTTGGGGTTTCACCTCCAAAAACCCCAAATTTTGTGATTTCCACCCCCAAAACCCCAAAATTTTGGAGTCTCCCCCCTCAAATTTCAAAAAAAACCCCAAATTTTGGGGTCTCACCTCCCCCAAAAATCTCCAATTTTGGGAACGCCTTCCCCAAAATGCCCAAAAAACCCCAAATTTCGGGGTTTTCTACCCCAAAAAAAAAACCCCAAAACCCCCCAATTTTGTGATTTCTGTCCCCAAAACCCCAAAAAATCTTCAATTTTCACGTCTCACCAACCCAAAAAATCCCAAAAAACCCCAAATTTTGGAATCTCCCACCAAAGAAACCCCAAATTTTCACATTTCCGTCCCAAAAAACTTCAAATTTTGGGCTCTCCACCCCCAAACCCCCTCCCAACAAAACCCAAATTTTGTGATTTTCACCCCTAAAAATCCCAAATTTTGGGGTCTTCCACCAAAAAAACTCAAATTTTTGGGTCTGGCCCCCCAAAAAAACCCCAAATTTTGGGGTCTCACATCCCCCAAAACCCCAAAAACCCCCAAATTTTGGAGTCTTTGACCCAAAAACCCTCAAATTTTGGAGTCTTCAACCCCAAAAATTCCAAATTTTGGGGTTTTTTCCCAAAATCTCCCCAATTCCCCCCAATTCCCCCCTCACCTTCCTGCCCGGAGCCTCCTCGGAGCCTTCGGCCTCATCCTCATCGCTGGGGCATTTCCCCTGAGGATTTTGGGGACAAAAATGAGAAAAAAATCCCCAAAATTTGGGACATTTTGGGTCCCCAAAAACGGGGAAATGTTAAAAAATGGGGGAAAACCCCAAAAATGGAGAAAAAAACGCCAAAAATGGGGAAAAAACCCCAAAATTGGGGAAAATCCCCAAATTCTGCACCTGTTTCTTCCCTTTGGGTTTTTCCTTTTTGAGATTTTTCTTCTTCTTCTTCTCAGCCTCCTCTTCCTCCTTGGCGTTGCAAAAAAAAAAAAAGAGATTTTTTTAAGAGATTTTAGTGTTTTTTGATGGATTTTGGGTTTTTTTTAACTTGGGGAAAATCCCCAAATTCTGCACCTGTTTCTTCCCTTTGGGTTTTTCCTTTTTGAGATTTTTCTTCTTCTTCTTCTCAGCCTCCTCTTCCTCCTTGGCGTTGCAAAAAAAAAAAAAGAGATTTTTTTAAGAGATTTTAGTGTTTTTTGATGGATTTTGGGTTTTTTTTAACGGATTTTGGGATTTTTTAAGGATTTTTTTCCAGGGTTTTTGGAGTTTTTCTCCAGAAATTTGGGAGTTTTTGAGGAATTTTGGGGTTTTTTTAAGGATTTTGGGTTTTTTTCAGGAATTCTGGGGGTTTTTGAGAGATTTTGGGAGTTTTTTGATGGTTTGAGGTTTTTTTCCCAAGAATTTTGGGGTTTTTTCCGCAGGAATTTCAGGAGTTTTCTGAGAGGCTTTGGGGCTTTTTTTGAGGGATTTTGGTTTGTTTTTTTTTTTAAGGGATTTTGGGGTTTTTTGGGGGGATTTTGGGGTTTTTTTTGAGAGATTTTGGGGCTTTTTTTTCAGGGAATTTGGGATTTTTTCAGAATTTTGGGAGTTTTGAGGGGGATTTCAGGATTTCTTTCACGATTTTGAGGTGTTTTTCCAGGAATTCAAGGTTTTTTTCAGAGATTTTGGATTTTTTTTTCCAGGAATTTGGGGTTTTTATGGTGGATTTGAAACTTTTTAGTTTTTGGGGTTTCCCCAGGATTGTGGGGGTTTTTTTGCAGCAATTTTGGGGTTTTTTCCCCCCAGAAATTTTGGGTTTTCCCCTCAGCCTCCCCCACCTTGCTGCTTTTGCCCTTGCTGGGTTTTTTCTCCTTTTCTTCCTCCTCCTCCTCCTCCTCCTCGCTCTGCTCCTGGTTCAGGGCAGCAAAAACATTCCCACCCTAAAAAAAACCCCAAAAATCTCCAATTATTCCATTTCCTCCCCAAATTCCCCTCCTCCCACCTTTACACCCCAAAACCTCCCAAAATTCCACATTTTTTCCACTTTTTTCCCATTTTTAAAAGATTTTCCTTCAAAACTTCCCATTTCGGGAAACTTTTTCCCCATATAAAGAGAACTTTCCCCTCTTTTTTAAATTTCTCTTTCCCCCCCCATTTTTTGGATGATTTTCCCTCAGTTTTGGGATTTTTTTCCCTATTTTTAGGGATTTATTCCCCATTTTGGGGGATTTTCCCCATTTTATTGAG
>NW_005054863.1:52633-53065 GCF_000277835.1 Geospiza fortis
TGAGGGGGGAAAAGAACGGGGGTGGGGCGGGGAGGGGAAACCCGGAGTGGATTTGGGCTGGGATTGGGAATGGGAGGGGAAACCCGGAGTGGATTTGGGCTGGGATTGGGAATGGGAGGGAAAAGCCGGAGTGGATTTGGGCTGGGATTGGGAATGGGAGGGAAATCCTGGACTGGATTTAGGGTGGGATTTAACCTGAGCAAAAACCCGGACTGGATTTGCGGGGGGGATTAACGGGAGGAAAACCCGGAGTGGATTTGGGCTGGGGATTAACCTGATTGAAAGCCTGGACTGGACTTGGGCTGGGATTGGGAATGGGAGAACGCCTGGATTGGATTTAGAGTGAAATTGGGATTGGGGGAAACCTGGGCTGGATTTGGGCTGGGATTTAATGGGAGGGAAAACCCGGCCTGGATTGCAGCTGGAACCCAG
>NW_005054864.1:0-2271 GCF_000277835.1 Geospiza fortis
TTCTCTTCCTCATCCCCACTGTCTCCCATGGTTGCCCTCCTTGTTCGCCGCCTTGTCCGGTGGGCTGGGGGAGAACTATTTCTGGGGATGGTTACCTATATTTCTTCAGTTTTTGGAAGGGTCTGCAGCAGAGGTTGCTCACATGGGAGCGGAGTCACCGCCACCGCTTGTTCACGTGGAAGGGAAGGCGCTGCATCCTGCTCCAGTGGGAGAGGCGGTACCGAGACCTGACCCAGCAGGATTGCTGCCTCGAGAGGCGGCACGAGCATCAGTTGTGCCTGAGCTGGTCCGGGTTGTGGCGGAGGGACAAGGTAAGGAGGTGGAAGATTTTCCAAAGGCTCCCATTCCTTTCCCCTGTTTGACGCATGTCGGAGAGCTCGTACCGGGTATAGACTTGTACAAGCGTACCTCCACATCTCGGCATACTCAATTTCCTCAAAATCCTGCGTCGGTGATCAAATACGTGATCATACAAGGACTCGCAAGTCCAAGCCTCAAAAGTGCCGAAAATCGGCCACATCACGTATTTTCTGATCTCCTTCCCTCCCCATTTTTCCATACAAAAATGGATCATTTTCTCCTTGGATCTGCCTGCTCTCCTTAGGCTTTCGTCCCAATGTTCTAACATCCACCCCAACGGACTATCTCTTGGGATTTCTGGCAGAACTTTCCCGGGACTCTGGGGAGATTTTTCCTGGGATTTTCTCTGAAACCTGCTCTTTCCCAACCCCATTTTTCCAAAGATCCCTTCTGCGATTTTTCTTACCTTGTCTCCTCCAGCTGGGACGCTCGTCGCGAGTCCCAATTCTTTGTCCGATGTCGATTTCCTGAGCTTGCGAAGCGCCGCCAGTCTTACTCAGTCAAGTGGAGAACCATTCCGCTGACTTTTCGACTGATCTCTGGTTTTCTTACCTGCTTTCCCCGGATCAGAAGGCAGACAGGCTCCTAGAATTTTCTAGGACTGTCTCTTCCCCCTCCTGATCCAACCGTGACCGATTTTCCCCCTTGAACTCCCTACGAGCCTCGGGTCCCGCGTGTGTTAAGCAAAAAGCGTCCACTTCCCCCTTGACCGACCACGTCCCTCACGGGATGATGGAACTGCGATCGTGGGTTCCACACTCGCTTCGTGACAGAGTCACGTCTCACACACACACGTTCGGTCACACCCCACTCAACCACGCGATACTCACGGTTCCATTTCCCGCATGGATTTCTTCGTGCACGTCGATTTTCCGAGTGGAAAAAAACCCTCAGGCTCAGCGATCCCCTGGATCTTTCCGAGTTTTCCGAGAATTGGGCCCATTTTTATCCCTCTTTGGTTGTGGCTCCAGTTTCAGTTCTTGTGATTTTTGATTGGCCTCGCGGACTGCAATCCTGCTCAGACCGCTGAAATCAGCAGGGCGCCTTCCTGGCGGGAAGGGGTCCCGAACCCCAAATTCAAATCACGTCGGGTTGTCACCAGATTGTTATTAATGATCAAATCGTGAGCCAAAATTATAAAAAATTTAACAAAGATTTATTAGTTTGTCTGCGAGACCGAAGTTTGGTCTTCGAAACCACCACAGCCTAAGAGACAGCGTCAAGCCCGGGATCGGCACTGGGTGAACACGGATCTGACCTCCTGAGTGTCAGAGTCTCCCCCGTTCACGCTCGCGGCTTTGCGCATCGAGGTTTTATACAGTTTATTCTGCCCGAGGCCAAGATGACCAAATTTTCTTTGTGTCTCTTCATATGCATCGCTGTTGCTTTCCATGTGTAGAGGTGGACAAAAGCCTCGTCCAGGTGTGCCATTGGTGTCAATTGGCTTTGGAGGAGCCGTGTATTCAGATGTATCAGGGTGGCGCCACTGACTATCTTGATAGATGCAATCGACAAGGCGATAATCGCTTTCGGGTGGCTCTCGACAACTCTGGAAACCAACAGTCATCACCCTGGAAGGTTCTATTCTTACGTTAAGGTGTTGATTGTTATCTTAATGTGCATCTGGGAACTAGTTGAATCTGAATAAGACAGCTGCTCCCGGCTGGGGTAGTCAAAAGACATGGTTTGGATTTCCCAATATTTTATACCATACATTAATAGCATGAATTATCCCTACTATATATTACACAATTCCTCCACCTCCCCTCCTCCCCAAACCCTGAGCAGTGCAGGGGGTGTGGGTAATGCGCGACTGTAGTCAGTACATACCAGTTCTGCTCTGACAGTTGTTCCTTCTCATACTATTGGAATAATTACCAATATAGCCAGATGGGACGGCCCTGAGCTTGT
>NW_005054864.1:2362-6836 GCF_000277835.1 Geospiza fortis
CTGCAGCTGGGCGCTCGGAGGCAAGTCCAGGCATGCAGGAGCTCTGGTGGTGGTGGGATGGAGCTTTCCCTTGTGAGAGGCTCTGCTCCCCAGGTTTACCTCTGTCGGAGAAGCTTTAAGGTGATGGTGAAGGAAAGTAGTCGGTTCTGATGGAGGGTTTGTATCCAGAGCTTTATTTTGGCCCACAGGCCTCTGAATCCAGCAACAGCTCTGACAGAACTCTCCGAACTACGTGGTTGCTGTTCCTTTTAACCCCGGGGAGAGGGGGAGGGAATGGGTATGAAGCCCACCAACCACGTACAGGAGGGGAGGTCTCAAGGGACAAAGGACACCTGGATGGCCCAATGCCCCCCCAGGGGTAGAGAGCATCCTTTGAATCTGCCAATCACTCGATGCCCTTCTGGAATTCCAGGGCTGACAGACAGTACTCAGCAGGGGTCAGGGAAGAGAAAGGAAAGGTGACTGATACACCTGGGAGGAAATTATCAGGGGAGGGATGCAAGGTTCTGAGGTAAACCCTGAAATCACAAGGCAACATCATACTTTTCCCCTGCTCCATCATGGGTCCTTCTCACAAGCTGCAGTCCTTCAGGATAAATCTGTTCCAACATGAGGCCCTCCATGGAGTGTGGATATCTGCTCCAGCATGGTTGTTTCCACAGGGAAATACTTGCTCCACCATGGTCTGTTCCACAGGCTGTGGGGGAATATCTGCTCTGGCATCTGGATCACATTTAGCTTCAGTCTGCGAAATCAGAAACTATGTAGAGGGATGAAAGGGAAAATCTAATGACTAGGGTAAAAAACAAAATCTAGAGAAGAGTGGACTTGCTTCTGTGACCAATTACTTGATAATCCATTGAATTTGGGTGTGGTTTTATTCCTTTGGAAAACTCCCCCACAAGACTTACACCAACATGATTCTCATGAAGGATATCAAGAGAGTCACTAAAAGCCAGTTCACCTTCAGAATGGAAGCAGCGCCCAGAAACAGTTGCTGGGAAATGCAGACCTCTCATTGATCCACAATATAGCTAAAAGCTCTCATTATACTTCAGTCAAAAACTTAAAAATATTTTTGGACAGTTTCAAATGGAAATTTTCCTATTGTTTTTTTCTGTTAAAACCTTTGATAATTTACTAGTATTTGGAACCAATTTGGTTAAAGAGCCTTAGGTTTTATATGCATGCATATAAAATATCATGAAATCTAGAGTCAACATCACTCACAGCTAACACAAGTTTTCCTGTTGAAAAAACTCTTAGCACAGATGTTCATTAACTTTAAAAGTCCTTTAAAAATTACATACATAAAACTGAATCATTCTTAAAAATAGCCCCACATAGGCATATAAATTACAGGAAACCATTTGTGGTGGTTTTGAATGCGAGGTATTTATAGAAGTGATGTAAAAGATTTTGTGTAACTGACAGTTTGTAAAACTGCTAAGAAGCTGTATATGTTTTTGTGAAAAATATATGTTAAAGACAAAAAATCTTGGGAAAGTTGTTTTGGTTTTTTTTCTAGTTTGTAAAAAGGTAACATGCTCTGGCTTCTTGTTTCAGCTAAACTGGGCTGGGCGGCTCTGGCCATGAGGCTGGACTGGGCAGGCTCCACTGTGGGGCCAAACTTTTTTTCTCAGGGCACTTGCTGGTCTCTATTAGTTGCTGGGTAGAAGAAGGAGTGCTGCGGGCTGGGCTGGGCTATAACTGTGATTTCTAATATCTTATTCTTAGCTTTGGACTGAGTTGAGTCTCCTGGTCTCTACGAGTAGCTCAGGGTTGAGCCGGCTTGGCTAAGATTTTACTACTGTAACTACTAAGTAAAGGGAAGGAGAAGCTATACTCCTTTCCTCTTCTCCCGTGTGTTGTTGCTGAGTTTTAGCTTAGCTGATTAGATCGTAGTTGTTACTTCTAGCTGTAATTTCTACTGTTTGTAGTACTTAGTCTGGTTAGAGTCAGGTGACTATCTACAGGTCTTAGGTGAGATCTTAACTTTTTTAGTGTTTCAATTTTTTTTCGAGTGAGAGAAGAAAATCAGTTGTAGGTATGTGAAGAAATAACATGAAGATATACACTGAAGTCAGTGAAAGAGAAGTCAAGTCTCAGATGAGAAAGATGAAGAAATACTTTAATCTTAGAGTTAAAATCTTGTAAAACTATAGAAAAAATCTATTTCTTTGTAACACATGAAAATATAGAAAGATGAAGAATTCAAATTAATATCAAATAAAAGCTTCTATACTAAAGGTAGCAGATGTTAAAATAACTGATCTTATGAAAAGTTTGAATCGAAAAAGAAAAATGAGTAGTCTTGTACTCTTAAGAAGAGAAGAAAAAGATTTTTATTCTTAGAAATGAAGATGATTTTTAGAGATAAATAATAAGTACTTTTGTTTTTGAATAGCTTATCTTTAAAATAGTATTCTATAAATTAAAATAACTTTCAAACACAGCTGTGAGAGAAACTTATAAAAAATAAGAAAGACTTCACAATTACAAATTTCCCCAAACAACTACTATTCGTGAAAAAATTAAGAGTTACAAAAAAACCATTTTTCTTGTAGAGAGTCTCTATAACTAACAAGAGGAACTTCTTAAGTAAACGACAGAAAGACTATTCCAGAAGTAGTAAGCTAACTGAAATTTTAAGTTTTGTTTCTTTACATTTTCAGTAAGAAAAAAAAAAAAGTTGTAAAGAGGAGTGTTCTAAAAGTTTTGTTCTAATTCTTGTTACTCTTTCTTTTAATTACTGTTAATAAATTTTATCTTTATACCCTTTTAAAATTTTGAGCCTACTTTACCTTTCTCCTAATCCTACCTCACAACAGAGTACACTAGTAATTAGCCAGCACTAAACCCACCACACTCATCAGTGTATTAGCTGAGAAATTTCAACATTAAAGAAACCTCAAATTAACAAACCAAATCCACTACACCATTGAAATTACTTTGAGTAGTGACAGCAGCAGCAGTTGTTGCTGCATGCTGTGAGGAGTGTGAGGCTTGTGAGGTTCCCAAGGAGGTGTCTGAGGGGGTTTCTAGGCCCCTGACACTCTTGGGCTGTGAGTGTGGAGGGACCAGCCAGCAGACAATATATCTTGTGAGAGAGATGGATGATTAGTGCCAGCATTCCCTACAGCCAGTTCAAACCAGGAGAAGCCACATATAATTTGCCCCTAAGGAGCACCTGCAAACAGGGTGCCCAAAGAAGGAGTGGTATCTGCTGGGAACACTGATGGCAGGGCAAGGGAAGCATGCTCTGTCAGTTATTGCGCTACTGCCTGCTGTATTAGACTGCATTCACAATGATCACACCAGCTAGCCGGTGGCTCTGCAAGCCTACTTGAGGTCTCCTGGGAATTGGAATTAGAAACATGGCATCTTTCAAAATAATTACCATTTTATAAGTGAAACATTATTTTTTTGAGAACTACAAGGAATCTGTGCCCTGCTGTGCACTTGCTGCAACTGCAAGGCTGAGGCTGAAACCCAAACAGGATCACCACAGCCTACCTGTGCTATCTCCACCCAAACAAACCTCCCAAGGACTAAAATAGCTGTCCAGACCTTAGATTGCATGGAGCTACAGCACCTGGAAGTCCCCTTGGCACCTGAACATAGCAGTGGCTGTCATAACAAGTATGTCTAACTAGAAGAATTCTTCAAACAAGTAGCTATGTTGAAAGAAGAGCTCAAAAGGAAGTGCAGTATTTGAGAATGTGAATGGGAGATCAATACATGGTATTGTGTGCTGTCCAAGGCTGAATAACAACCCTGTTTTACAGCTATGCAAGAAGATAAACCTGATTTCAACAACAATCTGACAGACACAAATAACTACGGAGATGAAGGAGACTGAACCCTTGTCTCTGCTCAGGGCAAAATGAAGAATCTTCCCCCTTTCCATAAAGTGCCTCTATGTAACAGATACTGTGCTCTGGGGGTGAAGAATGAAAAGCGCTTGAGTAATAGACAGAATTCAGGGGAAGACATACGTGCAAAGTTGATCCAATCACCCACCTGCATTAGAACCAGTGCCACCAGAAAAGCATGTGGAATACTAGTAATTGGAGATTCCTTACTGAGAGGTACCAAGGCATCCATTTGCTGTTCAGACAATTTCTCTGAAGAAGTCTGCTGCTTACTGGGAGCTCATATTCATGTCATCACTGAGAGGCTGCTGAGCCTGGTGAACGCTACAGATTATCAACCACTCAGCTATTCCAGGTAGGGTCTAATGATACTGCAAAGAGACAACTTAGAACCATCAAAACAGACTATATGTCCCTCAGGGCAATGTTAAAAGAACCTGGAGCACAAGGGGTGTTCTCCTCTATCATCCCAAACAGAGGAAGGATTTCAGGAAGGAGATAAATTGAATGGATGAATACCTGGCTGCATGGCTGATGACACTCAAAGTTTAGGCTTCTATGATCATGGATCTACTTTTGAGAAACCAGACCTATTGGGA